>NC_136977.1:61701821-61706821 GCF_032717465.1 Coenobita brevimanus
AACAATTTTAGATCAAGGTCGAGTAAAAACAGTGTTATGTTCAGAATAAATCGCTAAGGAAGAGGTGTTACGGATTCCTCATAGTCATTACAAATACCTCCATACCTCGCACTACCTAAGACTGATGAATCCTTAACCCCTCCAGCACCAAGACGTCTTAAAAAGCCTTCTAAGATCTTGCTACGATCATGCCCCCTTTTCTTCAGCTTTTAGAGACTGACCGACGAGGAGAGGTCAAAGATGCAGCCTTCATATTCACGTCAAGAGGTTAATCCCGTAAGCTGAGGAAAATCGTCTGGAGGGCGCAAGAATATACTAAAAAAAAGAAGGACATCACTAAAGGGGTTAAAGAACACGATCAATCGTCCCTGAGCAGAATAAAATCGTCTGTCGGCTGCAAGAACATAACACCTACGATTTCCCACATCCTTAAGAGGCTTCCGACGATTTTACTTACGTATTTATTTATTTATTTATTGCCTTTAGAGGAACAACAATCGCCCCCTCTATCTGCATAAAATCGTCTGTCGGTAGCAAGACACATTATATGAAAAGTCAAGATTACCAACGTACCCATAAACAGACAGACAGACAGACAGGAGGACAGAGACAGACACACAGAACAGACAGAGACAGACAGGAAGACAGACCGAGACAGAGACAAAGCGACAGACAGGAAGACAGACCGAGACAGACAGACAAGAGGACAGACAGAGACAGACACAAAAACATGATAAACAGAGATGAACAGACAGACAGGAAGACAGACAGACACAAAAACTGATAGCAAGAGAAGGCGTGAAATCCTCCCCCCCCCACCCACCCCGCAACATATCAAGCCGCGGCACATGATTGGTGGGTAAAGTTGGTTCTCTTATAAGGTAGCCGTGCCAGCCCAAACTTTTTACATCCATAACTACCCTCACCTCTCTCTCTCTCTCTCTCTCCATCGCCTTTCATTTCTTCCCTTGCCCTTCTCTCTCTCTCCCAGGCCTCCTCTCCCTGTCTCTCCCGCATGCTTCCTCTCCCTCCTCTTTCCCTCCCCTTTCTCTCTCTCCATCATCCTTCCTCTCCTCCAACACTCCCTTCCCATCACTTTCCCATCCTTTAACCCCCCTTTTTCCCCTTCCCCTCCCCCCCAAAAAAAAAAAGACAAATAAAAAAATAAAATAACAAGGGTAAACTCCACAGAGGTGAAATTTGCGTACTCTCCTCCGTTGGAAACTTGGGAACGCAAGAATGTGACAAATTTTCCTCAAGACGCTAAGTTACTCCTGATTTGAGGCTGGTATATATGTATGTATGTATGTATGTATGTATGTTTGTGGTGGGTGGGGGCACTCACCATCCACTCGCTCGATATAGTGCTTCTCTCGGGTGTCTGCTCTTTCCTCTCCTCCATCCTTCTTTCCTTTCATCCTCTTCTGTCCTTCTTTCCTTCATTCTTTCCTCATCCTTCTGCCTACGGGTGACTTTACACTCCCTCTTCTGTCTTTCTTTCCTTCATTCTTTCCTCCTCCTCCTGCCTGTGGGTGACTCTACACTGAGTGAAAAGCCAAATGATTTTCTGTACACCAGGAAACCATTTACTACGCTGAGTGGTAACTACATAGCCAAATTTTGGCGCCTGGTGGTTTAATGGGTAATTATTGCGCTCCAGTCGGATTGAGCCGGTGAAGGTTTATATCCAAGGGATGGTTGGGGTTTATTGCTCATGTAATGCCACTCAGGGATGAGTGAGGCTGGTCACTCTCATCTTAAATGTCAGGACCAACTTGCCTAGCCCCGGGCTGCTACGCTCCTCATGGGGCAACGTAGGATTGGATGATGAATGAATGAATGAATGATGTATGTATGTGAGTATGTATGCATTATGTATGTATGTATGTATGTATGTGTGTGTATGTATGTAGAGGTCGGCTTGCACACGACTGGCAATAAACGGTGCACTCCTCTCTCTCTCTCTCTCTCTCTCTCTCTCTCCTCCACCGGGAACTCAGGAATGCCTAAAGCAATGTTGACAAATCATCGGGGCGCCAAACTGCTGGTGATTTGAGGGCAATGCTGAGTGAGGACGCTTTCTTGCAGTTTAATTTGTTGCTACAGACGATTCTATCCAGTTCAGAAGTTAATGAGGGCGACATCCAACCCCTCCAGTTTAAATAGCCTCTCCTTAGCTGAATAAAATCGTCTGGAAATAAAAAACTAAAAAATCCACCACTTGGCAATTCAAAGGCAAAAAACATAATTATCTTTAAACATAACCACCATAAAGGTAATTCAACCAAAGACACTAAATTTTTACCTTACCTGGCCTTGTCAAATCTAAATTACCTAAATTCTAACTTACATTAATATAATCTAACTTATACTAGCTAACCAATCCTATTCTAAGCTAACTTAACCTACCCTACGTGTAACCTACCCTAACCTTGCCTACGAACCGAACCTTACCTACCTTAACCTTACCTGTCTAAAATTTAATGACCATTTACATAAATCAGCCTAAGTTAATCTATTTTTTTTTTACCTTATCAAACCAGTGGCAGGTGGGGGCGCCCATCATCCACTCACTTGATGAAATGCTGCCTGCTTTTTCCTTCATGTCTATCATTCTTTTCCTGTGTCTGTCCTCCTCTTTTCATATTTTTCCTCTCCTTCCTGTCAGTGTTTATTACTCTTCTTTCCACTTCTGGTGACTCTACACTGAGTGACCAGCCAAATGGTTTACTGTAACTCAGGAAATCATTAACGACGTTGGGTGGTAAACATGCAGTCAAATAACGGGGTGTAGTGGACCCTACTGTGGTGTCCCTGTTAAATGGGTGGATACGAAAACCCGGCGTTCACCCAGGAACCAACTTCCACACTGATCCCCACGACTCACGGTGGCGAGTCAAACCAAACCATTCCAATACAAGCAAACCTAACTAAGGCTAACAAGAGACTCAACATCGTACCAGAACCGGAGATAAATATTACAGCGCACAGAAAATACACATAAAAATGCCCAACAGAAGTACAGTGAGTCATACTTTTTGAAACTACGAACGAAAAGCTTTGGCACACCCTCAAGGGCTATGCCGGGTGATCACTGGCTGGGGATCCGATCGTGCCGGGCTTTCATACTTTTTTAATTTGACTTTTCATTTTTTCATATATATTCGTTTTGCTTTTTCTTTCGCTTCTTTTCGCTTTTTATATTCTGCTTACTTTTTCTTTCCATGTTTTTTTTTTTCAATTTTTTTTTTTTTTTTTAATTCTGCTTGTCCATCTTGCTCTTCTCTACCGTTCATTTCTACAATATATCTATTTCTGTCTATCTATCCATCCTCAACCTTGTTCAACCTTACACCTGTATCTACTTATTTATCTATATACTGATCTATCTATTCCTATTTATCTATTTGCTTATCAAAATCTACCTATCTATCCATCCAACTACCTATCTACCTACTTAAATACTGACCTATCAACTACCTATCATCCATCAACTTAAACTTATCTCCATCTATCCATCTATTTATCAACCTACCACCTTCCTTATCAATTTAGTGTCTACGTAACTACACCACCCTAATCCCAGCACACACCACACCCACCACACCAGCTGCCATATATCCCTACAAAATATGGCTTCTAAATACGAACCTAATATCCACACCAGATATATACCATCGCATACACTTCCACTATCGCCATCCATCCTGTATCAAAACTCATCGTACATTTTTCTCTCCATATTAATTAGGAAGTTCGCCTATAATGACCCTGGCTCTTGTGATCTGGTACATTTTATCAATCAAAATGAGGCTGATTATTTTGTTCACACGCCTCTCTTCTGTCTCTATATCTATCTTTCTATTTATCTATTTTTATCTATGTACGTGTCTGTCACCCTCATCATTCCCCCACCTGTCACCTTTTTTCTTTCTTTATCACCATCTTCCTTCATCGTCTTTCGTTCCACCTTTGCTACATTACCCTTGCCTAAAATTCTCTCTCTCTCTCTCCGACATTGAGAAACATGGAACTCCTGTGAAGGCTGGTATACTTCCAATGCTATTTCTGAATCTCTCTCTCCTCTCTTCTCTCCTCTCCACCCCTCCTCTCCTCTCCTCTCCGCTCCTTTACTCTTTCCATTCCTAACCTGTCCTCTCCTCTCCTTTACTCTTTCCTTTCCTTTATTCTCTTCTCCTTTCCTTTCCTTTCCTCTCCTCTCCCCTCTCCTCCCTCCCCCTCCTCTCCTCTCGTCTCCTCTTTCCTTTCCTTTCCCTTCTCTTCCCTTTCTCTCCTCTCCTCTCCTCTTTCCTTTCCTTTCCCTTCTCTTCCCTTTCTCTCCTCTCCTCTCCTCTTTCCTTTCCTTCACTCTCCTCTTCTCTCCTCTTCTCCCACTCGCAAGCTGGACAAACCAAAGCCACACACACACACACACACACACACACACACACACACAGGTATAACCGGATACACTCGCTTACTCTCTCATGCATGCATAACCAGACATTACCTCACACACACACACACACACACACACACACACACACACACACACACACACATTCTTACGAAGATTAAAGGCCGGTTCACACGAGCTGAATCGCGGCCGTTTTTTTCGCTGATTTGCGGGGAAAAAATGCCGATTTTCGGCATTTTTCCCAAAAAGGTGTTCACACGTACGGGGACTGCAGAGGCAGGAACGCGGCAACAGTGTTTACAAACAAAGATGGACCACCGTACTCGTAGTAGGTGTCCAGCTCTTGCACTTTTCCAACTTCAAGATGAGTCCTCACGGCCGCGATTTAGCTCCTGTGAATAGGCCTTTACTGCCACTCAGCTTTCCGGGGGCTTCAGGGACCGTATGCATAAATTTTCTTAGGTATAAATCATGTACAAGACTCTTTTACCTTTAACTCATTACCTTTAACTTATACTTAAATAATCATACTTTTATACTCATGCTCATATCAGATACACCCAAACTTGAATGAACGTTAAAG
>NC_136977.1:61714321-61914321 GCF_032717465.1 Coenobita brevimanus
ACCTGAAAATATAAAATAAATAAAGGCAGAAAAATAAAGAATAAAATAAAGTACAAAATAAATAAACCCATCACACTGAAAGGACTAATGATTACTCCTTGAAACTCTATATACAGCTCAATAAAATCGTCTGGAGGCAGCAAAGACGAGAAGAAAATAAAGAAAAAAGAAAAGCGGCTCAATAAAGGAAGGGTTACTAGACAGGGTGTGCGCTGGGTGTCTGGCAGGGTGAATGGGGGGGGGTTGGTGGGGGAGGGGTGAGTGGGGGGATGCTGGGGGAGGGAAAAATGGGGGGGGGAAGGTGGTATCTGGGTCAAGGAGAAACAGAATGAGGTGGGGAAGGGAGAAAATGGGTCTGGGAGCAGTGGAATGAGGTGGGGAGAGGAGAGGGAGGGGGAGGGAGAATGAGGTGAGGGCTGGAGAGGGAGTATGGCGTAAGGGAGGGAGAGAGAATGTGGTGAGAGAGGGACAGGAAGAATGGAGTGAGGGAGGGAGAGGGAGCATGGGGTGAGGGAGGGAGAGAAGATGGATGAGGGAGAGGCGAATACTGGTGAGAGGAAGGGAGAGTGGGGTGTGGAAAGGAGAGGGATGGGGGAGTGAGGGGAACACGGACGGGAGGTGAGAAATAGGTGAAGAGGAAGACTGGAGTGGGGGTTGGGGAGGAATAAGAAGGAAAGGGGAGGGGAATATGGGTGACAGAGAGAGAGAGAGAGAGAGAGAGAGAGGAGGGGGGGAAGGTGACTGGGTGAAGGAGGGGAAATGGAGAGACGTAAAAAATAAATGTAAAGAGATAGGGATGGGAGAGGGAAAGAAGAGGGAAATGAGGTGGAAAATGAAAGGG
Organism: Coenobita brevimanus; assembly: GCF_032717465.1. Classification (NCBI taxonomy): domain Eukaryota; kingdom Metazoa; phylum Arthropoda; class Malacostraca; order Decapoda; family Coenobitidae; genus Coenobita; species Coenobita brevimanus. Next base: position 61,715,163 of record NC_136977.1, read on the forward strand.
AAATGGTGTGGGGAAGTGAGAGGGAAATGGGGCGGGAAGGGAATATGGGATGAGGCACAGTGACAGAATAGAATGGGAGAGGTAGAAATGGGATGGGGTGAAGGGAAAGTGGAAGACGTGGGATATGCAAGGTGGAGATGACATGGAGTATGGGAGGCGAAAAAATGAAAGAAATGAGATATGGAGGAAGAGCGAGAAATGGTGTGAAAGGAGGGGAACGGAAATGGAATGAGGAAGTATGGAACAGAATAGAGTGGGGAAGAAACGGATGAGGGAAAAGGGATTGGTGAAAATGAGATGGATGAAGAGGAGGGGTGATGGAGAAATGGAGGAGGAAAGAGGTGGGGAAATAGTTGGGGAGGGGGGGGGAAGAAGAGGGAGGAAAATGTGGAAAAGAAAGGATGGGGTTGGAGATATGAGGCAAGAGGAGAGGAAGGTAAGTGTTGGAGAGTGGGAGGAAAGTGACAGGGGAGGGGGAGGGAGGGAAAATAGATGAGGAGGAGGGATGAGAAGGACAGGGAGGGGAGGAAGGGTAGGGGAGGACGGGAGGGGATAACAGTGTCTCGCCATAGCCCCCCCCCCTTCGACCCCCTCCCCCAAGATCCATGTCTGGGTGTCGAGTCTGAGTGGAAGGGCACACACACACACACACACACACACACACACACACACACACACACACTCTCTCTCTCTATTAAAGTGAGGCGTGGCAGAGTGCACAGAGCTGGTAATTCTGATGTCGCTAGCTTAAACCCTAAATTATCCACAAGAAAAATTATACGGATTAATTTTTCCTGCAACTATACTATGTTTTAAACCTAACAAAATTCCCTAACCCCTTTCAGCTTAACCTAGCCAAATTCCCTAACCCCTTTCAGCTTAGTAAATAGCCTAGTGCAATTATATGAAGGGATCGGCTTGGCCACGCAAACATGATTAAGTATTTAGAGTAAAGGGAATGGATCAGTTCCGTCGGATGAAAGCAGACAACAGATTTTACACTTATCAATAAGCAAAGGGACATGAAATAATAAAAAAAAATCGTCTTGCTCATTCACCATACTATGCACTCGGTGGGTGGACATAAATTGAGTGTGATTGTCGAGCGAATGGGAGAGGGCGCACGCAATAACTTCACCCACTCAAGCGCTAAATCTCACTCATAATGCCTGGGAAAGCTGCTGGGTCTCAGGATCTCAAAATAATAATAATAATAATAATAATAATAAAACAACATATAGTGGGGAAAATCACGGTATCAATGACAAAAAAAGGAAGTACAGAAAAAATTAAAAGACGAAGAATAAAAATAAGAGAAAAATAATCAGACTGTTTTTCATATAATTTCCTCTGTTTTCAAGGTTTAATGTGAAGGCCAGAGCAAACATGTATAATTTCCTGTTTTGCTTCTGGGTTATGTATGGTGGTCATTATTACCTGTATGTGTTAATTACTTCACCTGATTATGTGATAGAAAATTGGTAGACAGACAGGTAGACAGATAGGTAGGTAGGTAGGTAGATAGATATAAAGATGAATAGATAAATACACAGACATATACAGAGAGAGAGAGAGAGAGAGTCCTAAAATCTCCCTACTCAAACCACCACACCTTACCATACTTAAAATCCCTGGCAGACTAAAAACCGTCAAAAAAATCGTCTGAAGCCACAATAGTAAATATAAAGAGGCGTCATTAAGCTGAAGGGGTTAATGGAGACTACTACTCACTCCTCTAAGCATAAGAAGAAATACTAGGATGAGTAAAATCGTCTGGTGATAACAAGAAGAGGTAGAGAAAGAGTTAGTACTCGTATACACACACACACACACACACACACACACACACACACACACAAATACAGACTATATGCATACACTCAACTTTCCTCCATATGTACGCGTGACGCAACCTTCACACACGCACATACACACACCTGACAAACTGCCACGCACACACGTTTACCACATCCTCTCTCTCTCTCTCTCTCTGCGAGTCACCGTATGATTACTGTAAAATTAGTATTCACATCTGCTCCTATCCACGGCACATCTCACTACATTGAAGCACACACACACACACACACACACACACACACACACACACACACACACACACACACTCTCTCTCTCTCTCTCTCTCTCTCTCTCTGCGAGTCACCGTATAATTACTGTAAAATTAGTATTCACATCTGCTCCTATCCACGGCACATCTCACTACATTGAAGCACACACACACACACACACACACACACACACACACACTCTCTCTCTCTCCCTCTCTCTGCGAGTCACCGTATAATTACTGTAAAATTAGTATTCACATCTGCTCCTATCCACGGCACATCTCGCTACATTGAAGCACACACACACACACACACACACACACACACACACATACACTCTCTCTCTCTCTCTCTCTCTAGGACAACAACACAAAAACAAGCAGGCTAATGAATTACCGGCAACACCATACATTAACTCACGGACAAAAATAGCACAGGATGGCATTACAGTGATGTGTGTGTGTGTGTGTGTGTGTGTGTGTGTGTGTGTGTGTGTGTGTGTGTGTGTGTGTGTGTGTGTGTGTGTGTGAATGGTTGTCATGTGAGCAGGTGAGGGAAAGTTTTCGTGTACATCTGTGTATGCGTTGTGATGCCAGATGTACCAGTGTGTGTGTGTGTGTGTGTGTGTGTGTGTGTGTGTGTGTGTGTGTGTGTGTGTGTGTGTGTGTGTGTGTGTGTGTGTGTGTGTGTGTGTGTGTGTGTGTGTGTGTGTGTGTGTGTGTGTGTGTGTGTGTGCTTTCTTCCGCCCAGTGTCCCTTAACATAATCTCGTTTTCTACTTGCCTCACTCAGTTCACTCTATCCCTTCACTTCCATCATTCTGCAAAACTGTCATTCTTCTTTATATTCACTCATCGTCATTCTCTTTCTTCTTCAATTCCCTCTCTCTTCTCCAAGACCTTCTTTCTCTAACTCTTTCCTCATACTGTTTCCCTTCTAATTATCTTTACTAGACCTCTCTCTCTCTCTCTCTCATTTGCATCACTAATCCTCAATCACTTCAACTTTCCTCGCTCATTTAACTTTTTCATTCCTTTCAATTTCCTGTTTTCCCCTCTCTAATTTACCCACATTTTCTCCTCTCTCTCTCTCTCTCTCTCTCTCTCTCTCTCTCTCTCTCTCTCTCTCTCTATTTCTTCATTCTAAATCAGTTCCCTTATTCTCTCTTAGTTTCCTTCATTCACTCTTATTCCTTTCATTCTCTCTTTACATTCCCTTCATTTCACTCTTACTGCCTTCATTCTCTATCGCTTTCTTCATTCTATCTCTTCATTCCCTTCATTCCACCCTTATTACCTTCATTCTCTCTCGATTTCTTCATTCTGTCTCCCTTCCCTTCAATTCATTATTCTTCCCTTCATTCTCAATCAGTTAATTCATTTTATCTCTTCCTTCACTTTCGCTCATTTTCTTTTCTTTAAGTTGAATTTAATAGTCTAATAGAGGCAGGAAGGAAATAAATAAATCACTGAATGGAAGGTGTTAATGGAGTTTTTTCTTCCAACCTTTTAATTCGAAAATCCTAAAAAAAAAAAAAAAAAAAAAAAAAAAAAAGATACGCCCACTCGTACCTAAGAGTTGTATTTTGAGGGCATGAGAGATTTCGCAGCATTTTCTCCTTGGCGATTTATTTTGCCTCTTGCACACTAACATTCCCTTCCCTGAATATTTATCCCGTGTTAAAATCGACAAAATTACAATAGTAACAAAATAAGGAGATATTAAGGTGTGTGTGTGTGTGTGTGTGTGTGTGTGTGTGTGTGTGTGTGTGTGTGTGTGTGTGTGTGTGTGTGTGTGTGTGTGTGTGTGTGTGTGTGTGTGTACAAGTAATTTTCAAAGTTTTTTTTTTTAACATATAGCAAATTTGATGAAGGGGTACAGGGACAATCAAAATTCTGACCTTTTGCTTTTTACTATAAAAGGTCAAAGGGTAAGGGCACAGGATTTCACGCCCTTCACTCTTCATTCCTTCATTCACTCTGTTTCCCTTCAGTCTCTCTTATATCCTTCATTCTCTCTCATTCCCTTCACACTCAATTCCTTCTTACTATTTCCTTTCATTCGCTCTTGTCTCCCTTCACTTTCAATTCCTTCATTCACTTATATTCCATTCATTCTCTATCAGTTCGTTCATTCTCCCTCTTCATTCATTCACGTTAGTTTTCTTTCCTTATTACCCTCATTTTCTCTTTCCTGTATTCTTCATTCTTGTTTATTTCCATCATATTTCATGCCTCCATATTTCATCCCTCCACGCCAGTTCTCTCTCTCTCTCTCTCTCTCTCCTCCCTTCACTTCCTTCACAATCTCTTTATATCCCCTTCAGTACCGACAACATTATTCATTTATTTATTTATTTTTTAAGACAGTTTTATTCCAGTTATAAACACTAGCTTTCAATACAATGACGCCTTCTCACCTGTATCTTATTCTTAATGCCACCAGACGATTTTATTCAGCAAAAAAGCCTCTTAAAGCGATAGGGTTGGAGCAGCGTTCATTTACCGACTTATTTCGATGGCATCATTTTTATTCTTATTCTTGATTACGCCAGATGATTAATTTTATGTTACCTTTTTTCTCCGTCTCCTTTCCATCTTCATCCGTCATCCTCCCCGCTTACTCTCTCTACACCTTCATCCTCTCCTCCTCCTCCTCGCCTCTCTCTTCACCTCCATCCTCTCCTCCTCCTCCTCCTCGCCTCTCTCTTCACCTCCCTCCTCTCCTCCTCCTCCTCCTCGCCTCTCTTCATCTCCTCCCTCATTCCCTTCCTCCTCTCTCACTATCCCGTTGTGCGAACCTGTTTCCTACTACCTCTACTCCCCTCCAGTCCTCTCTCCCTCCCCTCCCACTTCCACACTCCCCATTCCCTCCCCCCCTCTCCCCCTCCCCCTCCCTCTTTCCTGTTTCCACTTCCCATCCCTCACTCCCCCCGCCCTTCCTCCCTGCTTCCATTCCCACTCCTCTCCCCATCTCTGTTCTCCTTCCCTTCCCCCTCCCCAAACCCTCAGCACGCTTCCACTCCCCCTCTCTCCCCTCTTCTCCATTTACCCTCCTTCTCTCATCTCTAGTTCATCTCCCTCCCTCCATCTCTATTTCTCCCTCCGTCCTCTCTTTCTCACCTCTCCATTTCATTTCCCTGCCCTATCTATCTCTCCTCTTGCCCCTTCAATCTTTCCTCTCCACTTCATTTCCCTCCCTCCATCTCCATTTTTCCCCCTGCCTCCTCTTCTCTCAACTCATCTTCGTTCTCCCTCCGCTCTCCCTTCCCCCTGTCTCCCTGTTACCTCATCCCCTCATTATGGCTTCCCCCCCTCCCCGTCCTCTAATAAGGCAACCCCCATCCCAATTTCCTCCATCTTGCTTCTTTCCATTACCACACTGTACCCCCCTCCCCCCTCAACACAGCAACATACTCACATTCCACCCCTGATGCAACCTACTTTCCCATAATTGCATTTCCCCTCAACAATCTCGCCATTTTTTTTTTTTTTCACGATCTCTCTCTCTCTCTCTCTCTCTCTCTCTCTCTCTCTCTCTCATCCACATCAATCAACCTCCGCCATTCCCTTTGTTCCTCTCTGTCGTCCTCATTCTGTGTTTCCACCTTTTCTCCCAATTCATTCTCATCTTTTTCAACCACATCTTCGGTTTATCGATCCTACCCTAACTTATACTTCCTCTCCCCAACATTCACCCCACTTTTCCTACCCTACCCTACCCTTGGTTTTGTCCACCCACTCCCCCCTCCTTCCTATCCTACCCTTGCCATTCCTCCATCCCTCTTACCAAACCCACCTTGCTTCTGCTTCCCTACCCTCCACCTTTCCTACCTTACCTTACCCTGCCTTTCCCCCTATCATCCCCTTCCCCCTGACCCCACCACCCCCTGACTCACGGCGTGGGGAGAAAGGAGGTCACTGTAATGTCAGGCTGTCTATTCACATCAAGGCTGGACGTCTCTTAACCCTTCCAGGCCGATGTCACTACCTCTCAGACATGTGGAGCTCAGCAATAAAACTCAACTTATCTAGCAATCTATTTAAGCTGCACCCGACCTACCTACACCCCTGGACAACTCACGGAAAAGCAATGGGCGTTCCTTAAGTGCTCTCTCTCTAAATCGACCGTAAGATATTGCTCAGGAGCCAAAATGCGCCAGACTATGCATAAAAACTGAGTGTGTGTGCAACTCGATATACTCTGCTATGAGAATCCGAAGCACCCACACTGAAAATACGCACATTCTGAAGTACGATGGATCATTTGGAAGCGTGCATTAACATCAGGCAAATGGGATGGCACACTCCACTTGGCAAAAATAACACTAGCACGTTTGTCCACTCGAAAAAAATCCTCACGTTCAAGCGGTGACATCTATAACTTACCATTCAGGTTGGGCGAGGCGTCTCCTAGTACGGAGGCTACAAATTACCAATATTAAAACTCTCAGTTCAGTGACATTTCTACCTTCTAATTCATACTATACCTTGTTCATTTTACCTTGGCCTAAAACTGCCACCCCTCTATCTTTAACTCTGAACTGTAACCAAAGATTAACACTAGAATATGGTCCTAGTCACGAAGAGGTGCTATGGAAAGGATGTTGAGCCGTAGCATTGACTTCTCCTGCCGCTGAGCTACGAGAAATAAAGCTGCAAAAGGATTCAAATCTGGGCCAAGTTCAGGTGAAAGGAGTATATCATCACACGAACTTTTTCCAGCCACATGAGCCCTCTCGTAGTGAAGAGACTGATGCACTCATTTTTCCTCTCCCTTTCCTTTTCTTCCCTCTCATCCATCATTCCCTTTTCTCACTATTTTTTTTTCCTCTCTCTCTCGAATTCCAGATCTCTCTCTCTCTCTCTCTCTCTCTCTCTCTCTCTCTCTCTCTCTCTCTCCTCACCTCGTCATCTCGGCCTGGCACATACCTGAAATAAAGATAAAACACAACAATTAGGAATCACTTAGAGAGAGAGAGAGAGAGAGAGAGAGAGAGAGAGAGAGAGAGAGAGAGAGAGAGAGAGAATAAAACTCCCTAATGGGTAATAAGGAACTGGATATATCCACACAATTTTTTTCATCATTACTACGATCGCCATTATTTTTATCGCTTTTATTACCTCCGATACATATACCAATGTCATCTTTATTTCTATTATTATTATTATTATTGTTATTATTATTATTATTATTATTACTACTACTACTACTATTACTTCTACTATATTATTCCCCTGTTACACCTTCAACCATAAACAGGTAATCAGCGCAAAGAAAAATGTCTTTCCAATTTTGCTTATCCACCTCCACGCGTCTTACCTTTGTCTCAAGAAAATCAACAGGTGAAACATATCAGATGTCTTGGCTAACTCAGGTCTTGGATAATTCGACTGTGCACCAAATTCTGAGATGCTATACTTCGCTCACTCTGTAGTCAATGAGGAAGTTACCCACACTCCTTCAATTATTCACATTCTTAAACAAAACAAACAGCCATATTACTATTCCCCACGTCCTATTTCACTAACCTTTTATTATTATTCTGAAGGCTCTCTCAAAGAAGCAATTAGAGGCTGAAATAATATGAATCTTTTTAATGACTCAGAACTGCTGAACATCGTGACTTGTCTAAAAATGAAGAAAGTCACTCAATTTCCATGTCTTCAAACTTAGTGGTTTCTCGATACTTCGTCTGTTGACTACATTATATTAAGTACACACACACACACACACACACACACACACACACACACACACACACACACACACACACACTTCCATTACGCCACTAAATAAAAAGAATAATTCCCCCGTTATTGCACTGCCTCACCTTCTTTTACCTGCATCTCTAAATATTGACTACCAAATAGTGAAAGGACCTCAGAATACAATCTCCAGCCGTGTGTGTGTGTGTGTGTGTGTGTGTGTGTGTGTGTGTGTGTGTGTGTGTGTGTGTGTGTGTGTGTGTGTGTGTGTGTGTGTGTGTGTGTGTGTGTGTGTGTGTGTGTGTGTGTGTGTGTGTGTGTGTGTAGCTAAATATTGATATGAACAACAGTAGGTGGAATGCAAGGTCGCCTTTGCGTGGCTCTAATGAGGATCTTAAGATCACCGGAGTGTAGTGGAATTAAGTTTGCCTTGCCTCATTCTCGCCACACCTCACTCTTACCACATTCTTACTACACCTCATTCTTACCACAACCCATCCTTATTACATCTCCTTCTTACCTGACTCATCCCTACTACACCTCATTCTTCACAACTCTTAATTACACCTCATTCTTATTACATCTCATTCCTACCCTCACCACACTTCATTTTTTTTCCACGTCTCTCCTTCACCACACTTCACTCTAGTCACACCTCCCCCTCACCACACTTCACTCTCACCACACCTTGCTCTCAGACATTTAACTCTCACCACACATCACCTTAACCACACATCTCACTCTCACCACACTTCATTCTTACCTCACCCTCACCTCAGGACACGCACCTGAAGCAAACCACATAGTCATGCTTTCTCCACAAACTTCTACGCAATTTTGAGTCCTTGCAGAGCGTAAAGCCGCCGAATATTTATAGCGAAGATAATGTGTTTTTTAGTCCCTTAGTCACGTACCGCAGAGTGACGCCTTCACGTGGTGGCACCGATATGGCCGAGCTGCTTGAGTGCCCGGGTATGTAAATGTCAATCAACTCCCTCCCTATCCTCAGAAAGGAGGATGGTTGGGTGCAATAGGAGGGGAACTTCAGTCTACACTCCAGTGGGTTCGCGTTCAGATGAGCCTGAGGTTACTACTACTACTACTATTACTACTACTACTTTGATGTGTGTCGTCATTTTATTCATGCAGCCTTCAGACGATTTTATTCAGCTTATGAAAGGCCTCTCGTAGCGACGGGGTTAACAATACCGCACTTTGTTCTGTGATATATATTCCCGAACCACCTTTGTTTGGGTATATATATGTACCGCTATTCAGGACGCACAAAACACTCTTATCTACGTTCACCATCTAGCCTACACCCACTCTCTACCCCCCCCCTCCCACTCACCCCCTCTTTCCTCCCTCTCCCACCCACCCCCAGTTTCCTCCCTCTTCCACCCCTTCACCCCATCGTCATGTGCATTCCTTCCTCCCTTTCCCTCCCCTCCTCTTTACTCTCCTCCGTTCTTTCCTCCCCCTCCAACGGGCATTCTTTCCCTCCCTCCCCTCACGTCAAGGTCTTCGATTTGTCTTTTCTCCCTCCCTCCTCCATCTTCCTCTCTTTTAGTCATGCACTTCCTCCTCCCCTTACCTACCCTTCTTTCTTTTGCTCATGCACTCCCTCCTCTCTTCCTTCGTCCCCCACTCTCCTCCCCTCCCCTCTCCTCTTTTTAGTCATGCACTCCATGCATGATTTCCCCCCCCCTCCGCTCCTCTACCCTCCTTCCTTTGTCAGGCACTTCCTCCTTACCACCTCTACCTTCTCTCTTGGTCATGCACCCTCTTCTCTCTCTGTTCCCTCCCTCTTCTCCTCCCCTCCCATTCCCTTCTCCATTTATTCTCCTCCCTCCCTCCCTTCCCTTATCTCCTTCCTATGCCTTTCCCTCTTTCACCTTTTCATCTCTATACCCTCCCCTCCCCTCTCATCCGCCCTCTTTGTCATGGACTCCTACCTACATTCATTCCCCTCCCCTCCCCCCTCCATTCATCCCCAACCGTTACTCCATTATTTCCTCCCTGACCATGCGTCCCCCAATCAGGCCTTCCTCTCCCCTCCCTTAAATCACCCCTCCCTTCTTTCTTTCCATTTCACCCCCTCCCTTTCTTCTCTCCATCCATTCCCCTACCCTAACCTATCCCCACTCTTCCCTCGATTCATTCCCCTTCCCCCTTCTTATTCCCCCTCTCCACTCATCCTCTCCCTCGACTCTGCCATTTCCCCCCCCACTTCCTCTCTCTTTCCGTCTATACCCCCTCCTACCTCCACCTCATTCCCTGGACTTCCCCCTCTCCCCCTGCCCATCCCATCCACATTCAATATAATTTTATCTCCCTCATCCATCCACCCCGTTTCCTCGATGCCCCCTACTCTCCCACCCCCACTCCACATTCTCCCCAAATATCCCCCTCCTATCCCCCCTCTTCATTTATCCCTCCACCCTCCCTCCCCTCCCACCTTTCGACATGCATTGTGGCGTGGTGAGTCACGAGGAGGGGACCGTCACACACACGGTAGGGAGGGCAGCGTCACAGGCAGCGTCACATACATCGTACGGCGGGCAGCTCCGTTCTCTCGCGCGGTACGACAACTTGCGTCCGCTAACAGGGTTCGTCTTTATCAAGATTCTTAACTAATTTCCAGGACAAACAGATCATCACTGCAATTCATTATTACCTGAAATCACATCGTTTATCATATATATATTTTTTTTGCTTAAACATCCACCTTACCTTGGCTGTGAGGTGTAAGGTAGCCTAATGAGTGAAAACGCACCTGTAAATGAACACCTTAATCCACAGGGCCAAGAATGTTTGTACATAATGATCCAGGTGTTTGTGCTTTGTTTACAGGTTAATTACTCTCATTCCCTGACGTCCGGTAATTACATCCGTTTATACACAGATTCCTTTTACCATACAATACACAGGCGCTTGAATTATTTACCTTTGAATTATTTACGTCAAGTGCATATTCACCTTTAGCAAATAGTGTAATCGTGATAATAATTCTTTCAGTACGGTGACGCCTTTACCGTATTCTTGTTGTCTCCAGACGATTTTATTCAGCCTAACCCCTTCAGCCCAAGGACGTTTCTTCTACGTCTAGTTGTTGTCGTTGTTGCTGTAGTTGTTGTTGTTCTTCTTCTTCTCCTTGTCTTTGTACTTGGTCTTGCTCTTCTTCGTCTTCCAGGCCTTCTACTTCATCCTATTCTTCCATGTCATCATCTTCTTCTTCTTCCACTCTTCAGACGATTTTATTCAGCTCAGGACAGACTCTTTGAAATGAGAGGTGGGGAGGGTTTAGATACCGTCCCCACTCACCACTTCACGACCACGCGGATTCATGACGCTAAATTAGAGAGAGAGAGAGAGAGAGAGAGAGAGGGGGGGGTATGTGGGGGGGGTGTCGTCACGCACTTCTATTACCTTCACTGCGTAGCGGGATAAATGCGTCACTCTCCTAACATAAATAAATCATCATCATCATCATCATCATCATCATCATCATCACCACCACCATCATCACGATCATCATCATCACCACCATCATCATCATCATCACCATCATCATCACCACCACCATCATCACCATCACCACCATCATCATCACCATCATCATCATCATCACGATCATCATCACCACCATCACCATCATCATCATCATCATCATCATCACGATCATCACCATCACCACCATCACCATCATCATCATCATCATCATCATCATCACGATCATCACCATCACCACCACCATCATCATCACCATCATCATCGTCTTAACCTATTTCTCACTAACACACAACAACCACCAGGGCAGCATAGCACCAAAAATTCCACCATAACACAACCAAAATAACTAACACTCTTACACCACAAAAATAACACTATAACAAAGGAACAACCACAACAACAGCATAACAGAGCAAACAATAACACCATAACAAAAACACAGAAAAGCCGAAATTGTACCCATAAATAAAAAAGGGAATTAAATGACACTGAAACCACCATGACAAAATAAATCACCAAAATCCTATTAAAACCACAAACATAACAATAGAGAACAGTGAACATAACACACACACACACACACACACACACACATACACACACACACACACACACACAATGACGTCACAGAAGCAGATCAGTGTTACCAATGCCCCCAAAGCAACAACAACAATATCCCCATAACCTACCATGGCTCCATAAACGGCAACATCACGTCACTTGACCTGGTAACACTGTCTCATCTCCCCCTCTCTCTCTCTCTCTCAAAACAGCAACAACAACCTGACTAACCCGGCTAAAAATAACCATTCTCTCTCTCTCTCTCTCTCCACGGCAACAACACAACAGATTTAGCGACAGGATCTCATTCCCATTCAGTCCTTCATTTTTTGCGTCCCCGTTTCTACCTTCGTAATGGCTCCCCCCCCCCTTCTCTCTCTCTCTCTCTCTCTCTCTCTCTCTGATGTCCCCAGGAATTCTAACTCAACGAATAAACAGTTACACGAATGATTTTGGGAAATTACTAACATATAATGAAAAAAAAAAATGTTTCTGTTCTCATCCCCTCATCATCTGGTCCACAATATTACTTCAGTTTTTGCTCCTACCAGACGATTTTATTCAGCTTAGACGATTTTAGTAGTGGAAGGGTTAATGGACGCTGTATCTAACCCCTCCAGGATGAGAAACTCTCCTGTAAGCTGAATAAAAATCGTCTGTAGTATGCACGAATCGTGAAAAGAATCGTCCTAGCGAAGGGGTTAAGGGGTAGGTGTGGAGGTCGAACTCGGGATTATTAACCCTCTGACTTCCCCAAATCTCTCTCTGCTGAATAAAATCGTCCGGTGTTTAAGAGAATATCAAATTTCCACCAACGCAAAGAAAGGCTGAGATTTTTTTTAACCTCTTGATTTCAGCGAAGTATTCTCTCTCTCTCTCTCTCTCTCTCTCTCTCTCTCTGAAGGCCTGACCGCAAAATAGGACACATCTGAAGGCCTGACCGCAAAGTAGGACAAATCTGAAGGCCTGACCGCAAAGCAGGACATATTTAAATGCCTGACCGCTAAGTAGGACATATCTGAAGGCCTGACCGCAAAGTAGGACATATCTGAAGGCCTGACCGCAAAGTAGGACATATCTGAAGGCCTGACCGCAAAGTAGGACACATCTGAAGGCCTGACCGCAAAGTAGGACATATCTGAAGGCCTGACCGCAAAGTAAGACATATCTGAAGGCTTGACCGCAAAGTTGGAAACATCTGAAGGCCTGACCGCAAACGACACCCCCATCAGAAAAAGAGATGTCCCTTGATGAGTTAACCCTTTCAGTTCGAGGACAGAATTTCAAGTAACAGATAGAAAAAAAAAACACGTGGACACTACTAGCCAAACAGGTAGAGATAAACACAGGTAAGAATATTAATTTGGTAGACTGACAGACACAGGCAGACAAACCAAATCGACGAATAATAATAATAATAATAAATGAACAGTCATACATGATGCCGATCACACGAAGACAAAGGACTAAGAAAACAAACAATGGGATGAAAAAACAGAATTATGCAAAAAAAAAAAAAAATCAATAAAACATACACAAACAAAAAGGACCTTACGAACACAGACAAACAGAAAACAAACAGAAAGAAGCAGAGACATGAACAAACATATAGGGCCATAACAACAAAAACAGAAATAAACAAACACAAGCATGCAAACACACACACACACACACACACACACACACACACACACACACACACTGGCAAAGAGAATCACAGAAACATACAAACAAAGACAAACAGAGAAATAAAACAGTGCCACGACAACAGCCAAACACAAACACAGACACAGACGTAGACAGACAAATCCGATGACAATACCGCTCCGTCCCCGCTAAAGTGAAGACAAGGAGAATATTTATAACCAATGAAAGACAAAGTTCCCTGATTCATAGGTCTGGAGAGAGAGCCGAAAGTTTTGAGAAAGAGAGAGAGAGAGAGAGAGAGAGAGAGAGAGAGAGAGAGAGAGAGAGAGAGAACTGAGGGAAGAGTAAAGTGAGAGTAGACGAAGAAGTGAATGACAGATTATGAGGTGAGTGAGACTGAAGTGAGACTAACGTGAGAGGAAAGGTGAGGGCAGAATAACAGAAAAATGAGGGGAGAGTATAACATCAATGAAAATGTGAGAGGAGTGAGAGGGGAGGAGAGGGGGAGAGAAGTGAGAGGAAGACAGAGCGAGAGGAATGAGAGGAGGACAGGGTGAGAGGAATTTATAAGGACAGGATGAGAGAAGCTGTGAGAGGAGCATGAGTGATGAGGACAGAATGAGAGAGGGGTGAGTGAGGAGGGCAGAGTGAGATGAGAGTGATGAGTGGGGGTGTGAGGTGAGAGGTGTGGCCATCCGTCACGCTTGGTGGTAATATCAGCGTGAATCATGACCGCTTTATGCCTCGCTTAGACTGCATGGCGCCTCACACACACACACACACACACACACACACACACACACACACACACACACACACACACACACACACACGCATATACCTCTCTCTCTCTCTCTCTCTCACACACACACACACACACAAACACGCATATACCCCCCCCTCTCTCTCTCTCTCTCTCTCACACACACACACAAACACACACACACACACACACACACACACACACACACACACACACACACACACACACACACACACACACAAATATGAAATCCAAACATTCTATGCACCGAGACGAATTCATTGTGTGAATCACGAGAGAGAGAGAGAGAGAGAGAGTGTTATGCCTCTTCCCCTTCCTCCCTCTTCCCTAAGCAACCAACTTCCCTTCCTCTTCACCCTCCTTACCTATCAATTCCTCCTATTGTTAAAGCCACCCCAAGACGCTTTTATGCATCTTTTCAACATATTCATACGACCTTCAGACGATTTCGCTCAGTTTAGGAGACACTTTGTTTGGTGGCAGATGGAGGCGACCATAACCCACTCACTAAGTCTTGATGTAGTGCTGCCTACTTCTTCCTTCACCTTTATCATTGTTTTTTTCTGCGTCTGCCCTCTTCTCTTCCTACTTCTGCCATCTTTCCTGTCACTTTACTCTTCTTTCCTTTTCAGGTGGCTTTACATTGAGTGACAAGCCTAATGGTTTCCTGTAAGCCAGGAAACCATTTACAACGCTGGGTGGTAACCATACAAAACAACTCATACGTGCTCCCTACGTGTCAACAAATGAGTTGGCAGAGGGTTAGTGCCAAAGAAAGGCGCCACCCGTAAGGGACCATGACGTCTGGCTGAAGATAAACAGACAGACTTTTATTTGACAACGATTCCAATACCCCCTCAGCTCAGCATATGGTCAAGTGTAGTCAGACTGGAGGTAGGATTTGACTAGCAACCAAGGAGACTCATTCCTCCTCTCAGCTAACTTTATGGTCAGATTAGTCAGACTGGATGGTGGCTTTGACTGACAACCAAGGAGATTCAGTTCAACCTCTTATACTCAGGCTTATAAAATTTCCCGCAACCACACCTGAGCATTCAAGTTCCCTCAGGTGAAAACAAACTGGGTATATACAAGGTGGTCAGTAAACAGCGCTCCACGGATGGCTCATACTGCTGATGTGGGCGTGGGTGTGGGAGTAGGACACGAATAAATAATGCAGATTATACACTGTTGAGGATTGGAAGGGAAGCGTTACCGTATTTATGAACCACCCTGTCTAGTCGAGGCCACAGCAACTCCTACATAAGCGAGGACAGGACAACAAGATTTATGAACCACCCTGTATAGTCGAGGCCACAGCAACTCCTACATAAGCGAGGACAGGACCACGAGACCAGCCGAGACCGTCCAATATTTACCACTCCCACGGGGCCAGGGGCGAGGTGTGGGAGTCTCTCTGTTGTTCTCGCTCCACCTCGTCTCCTTTCTGCTGCTGTTTGGCTGCAGGGGTGAGGGATGTGAAGTATGTTTATCGTGTTGTTGCTGTTATTGAAAAAGTTGGCACTGATGCAAATATTATTGTTACTGTTACTGCTTTCCCCTTCTTCTTGGCAACTTCTTCTTCTTTTCTTTTTCTTCCCATCTTGTTCTTCCTCGTCTTCTTCTCATCTTCTTCGCTGTGGTGATATTTAAGATGTTGATGGAGTGTCCTCATACCACCACAAGCAACCCATAAGCAAGACCCCCCTCTCCAATACCTACAGACAAACACACACCTCAAGGCCTCCTCCTGACATGCAAACATCCAAACACTTGCATTTCTCCCAAGCAAGCATGAAAAAAACACCTTACATACGGGCCGTAAAATTCACCTTAATCTTAGGTCGTGTGTGTGTGTGTGTGTGTGTGTGTGTGTGTGTGTGTGTGTGTGTGTGTGTGTGTGTGTGTGTGTGTGTGTGTGTGTGTGTGTGTGTGAGAGAGAGAGAGAGAGAGGGGGGGGGGGGATTGTGTATATGCATAAGGATAAGGAAGGAGAAGGACTAAAAAAAAAAAAAATCCGAAAACAGTCACTAGGGAAATACAATAACAATCTCTCTCTCTCTCTCTCTCTCTCTCTCTCTCTCTCTCTCACACACACACACACACACACACACACACGGATGCAGTCACGCAGAAATCCCAAGGAACGGGTTCAACTTGAGAGCACACAATCTCTTATTCGCACGCAAACCGAACCACTCACCCACCCAACCACACACACACACACAGGAGTAAAGGGGGTGGCGTGGGAGGCGGTATTTTTTAAAGAGGGGAGGCACAGAATTTATGGGAAATGCAGGAAGGAGGATAAGTGAACCTCCCTCAGAGAAGAATTACGTCTGGCGCGATGGGAGGCAGATGGAGTTACGGGAGAGTGTGCGGAAAAAAAAGAGAGTCAGGGATGGAGAGTTATATATGGGAGGGAGATGGAAGTATGGGAGAGTGTGGAAGGAGTCAGGGATGGAGAGTTACATATGTGAGGGAAATGGAGGTACTGGAAAGTGTGGAAGACACGGAGAGTCTGGGTGCAGAGTTATATATGTAAGGCAGATGGAGTTACTAGAGTGTGCAGACTACGGCGAGTATATGTGAGGGTGAATGAGTTACTGGGGAGTTTGAGGAGGGGCGAGGAGTAGAGTCAGGATTTGTGAGTTACATATGGGATAGAGATATGGAGTTATTGGATGTGATGGAGGAGAAATTAAAGGAAAATTTGCATCGGGGGAATTATATAAGGAGGGAGAAGGGGTTACATGAGAGCCGTAAGGGAAAAATAAAGGAAGGTCTTGGACGGGGAGTTAAGTTTGGAGGGGAAACTTAATGTCTAGTTCCACGAAAGAAGATGTTTGTAAAGCAGAGAAATCACCCTCACACTCCAAACCCTTCGAACCTGAATCGTAGGGAAAAACGGGAGAAGGATCCGTGTGCATAAATCATATAGAAGAAAAAAAAAGAAAAAGAAATTGCTGGGACGGGAGGAAGACAGTAATAAGTGAAAAAAAATTACTAGGAAGGGAGGAAGACAGTAATAAGTGAAAAGAAATTACTAGGCAGGGAGGAAGACAGTAATCAGAATGGAACTGTTCATCACAGCCTTCAAAAAAATAATAAAACAAAGGCTAGTGAACATTATTAAAATCTAGCAAGCGTCAATTTTTACTTCTCTCCTTTTGTATGCCAGGAAAAATTAACTCAATATCCCTCTTTAATGACTGCCCTTTAAACACGTGGGCGAGGCTAAATGACCTCACCCAGCAGCCTCTTTGTACCTACTTATAATGATCCACTTCCACACAGTCCTACGATTTCTTGTGTAATGTAGGGACGGCTCAGGCTTTAGCATCTCTCCTGCATCATTTATTCAATTTTCCTCCTCCCACTGCCACATCAGCGCCCACACCAGCCGACTGAGCCGTTGCAACACACGACACTGCCTTGAGTTTCGAGCGATGTGCTATTTGCGGTTGACCTTGAATATTCGTCCGACGGCAAGAATAAAAAAAATAAATAAATAAAGAATAAATCGCCATATAGAAGGGACAAAGGGAGGCTGTTTCTAACCTTTTCACTACGAGAGGTCTTCCCTAAACGAACTATAAAGATCTGTCGGTAGCAAGAATGAATGTGTGTGTGTGTGTGTGTGTGTGTGTGTGTGTAAAGGGTGTTCACCTGTGTGCAGCGACACACAAAGAATCACACACACACACACACACACACACACACACACACACACACACACACACACACACACTAAGGGAGAGAGAGAGAGAGAGAGAGAGAGAGAGAGAGAGAGAGAGAGAGAGAGAGAGAATCAGTACAGGTGTGGGTGGCAACAAGTTTATTATGGAGGACAGCAAGGCCGTGTGTGTGTGTGTGTGTGTGTGTGTGTGTGTGTGTGTGTGTGTGTGTGTGTGTGTGTGTGTGTGTGTGTGTGTGTGTGTGTGTGTGTGTGTTTCCTGACGTCCGCCGTAACCTTTCCGCCAAACTTTAAGAAATCACTGTTGTTTGTGCTGAGGCGACGTGAAGATTCGCCATTTTCACTAAGATGTCGCTTTTTTTTATATTTCTTTCTCGCTTCCTTTATTCAGTTTAAGGAATTCTCTCGTTGAAGGTTTTAATTCTCAGTCCGATTACGTATATTTTTTCTTCCAACTGTTTGATTAGAGACGTTTAGTGGTTACAGAAATACCTCTGACTCACCCTCATCGTAGTGAAGGGCTACCTGATACAACACCAGGCAAGAGGGAGTGACAGGCGAAAATGCATCAGACAGACAGACTGGTGAACGAAATGTAAACAAGTGGACGTGTGGACGAACATACCAACTCTACGGGTGTCTTATTTTCCAAAGGCCACAGACAGGTAGAATTAGCCCAATCCACCTGAGCAATTCAACAGTTAAGAATGAATGACGGGAGAAAGAGCGACAGACATGCAAACTGAAGAAGGCAAGACTAAGACAATGCAGTACCCACCCCCGACAACTAAGCATAAAGGCCGAATCAGTTGCCTCTGCCCTGTGACCCTGATCTTACTTCATACTTGTCCGACGCTTAACATTTCCACCAAGTTTGGATTAAATCGGATCAAAACTGTCCGACTGACCGACCTTGATATTCCTCATTTTCCTCTGACCGTGAAATTTACTGATTTTGGTCAAAATCGAATTCCCTTATCCTTGTCTTACCCTGAACCCATCTACAAAGTTTGGTCTGAACTGGATAAGAACTCTTTAAGTTAATCTTGCCATGTGACCTTGACCTTTGACCTACTGTTCTCAAATACAACTGGTTAAGTCTTTGGCTGATCATCAACTATCCCACCAAGTCTGATCCAAATTAGGCCACAGCTCTTTCACTTATTTTGTTCACACACACACACACACACACACACACACACACACACACACACACACACACACACACACACACAGTAAATCATAATACCCACTCTCGCTTCGTGGGTGCGGGTATAATGAGATACGCCAAGCAACAAAACTACATGAACAGTTGTTTTTTGTGGAGCTGGTGAGGGCAAGTTTATCCAGGGCAAACCCATACAAGAGTTGAGGAAAAGTTAGCTGACAAACGAGATGCAAACACGCTAACACACGGACAAACAAACACGCCCACTCCCTACCCACGATAAATATTTAGTTACGCCTTTGCTACCCTAGATAAACTTCAATCACACGGTCATTTATTCATACAGTATACAGAATCTTCAACATTTACGTATAACTCCTTCAGTGTGGTGTTCTGGGGTCTTTTATCGCCAAACAACTATATGGGTAAGAAGATTCGGTGTTAGTTTATTCAGAAAAAATAAAATATGTAAGCCTTTCTCGCCCTGTGCCACCAACAGCTGCTGTTAGAGTGGCCCCATTACAGCCAGCTCACTCCACCGACAGTCTTCTCCATCACTACCCTCTCCACCACACCACAACCCTCACCACAGCCTTCTCCACTACACCACAACCCACACCACAGCCATCTGCACCACACCACAACACTCACCACAGCCCTTGCCACCACACCACAATCCTCACCACAGCCCTCTCCACCACACCACAACCCTCATCACAGCCCTCTCCACCACACCATAACCCTCACCACAGCCCTCTCCATCACACCACAACCCTCACCACAGCCCTCTCCACCACACCACAACCCTCTCCACCACACACCACAGCCCTCTCCACTCCATCACGCCTACACACAACGCACAGGTCAGAATCCCCGACATATTAAGCGCATACTTAGCAACTCTTTTCTCAGCAATTTACTGTAGCTTCAATATTACACCCAAGTATTCTCTTATACGCTGTTTACATCTACATATCCTTTTAATATCAACATACAATTCACAGACAATATACATGAGAATATTATGTTCCCTATACACACAAAATTTGATTGAGAACAGATACTATACTCGTTTTACTCTAACTTGGCCAAAAATTACCATCTCTCCATCCAGAGTACTGATTTGTAACAACAGATTATCACTAGACTATGATGCTAGTCATGAAGAAGTGCTACGAAAAGGATGCCAAGCCATTTTTTTTTTTTTTCCTGCCACTGAGCTACGTAGAATAAGCTGCAAAAGGACACAAATCTGGGCCAAGTAAAAGTGAGACAAGTATAAAACGTCTCCCAATTTGCCGAGAATATGAGGACATAAGTGTCATTTAGAGACAAGATATTTGAGGTCATATCTTCCCCCTAGAATAAGACACGCAACAATCAAATTTACATCCAGGGTCCCCAAATTTACTGCTGAGGAGGAACAAGAGGGAACAAACTTTTCCTAACAGACTGATCGGCTCAAGAATCGAACCCAAGTCTTCCACACCCCACCCTCCCCCATCCCTGCCTGCGCCCCACTCCCCCATTCCCCTACATCATCTCATTCCCCCAGTCCCTTCACCCACTCCCCCACCCATTCACCCCACTTCCCTACACCCATCACTCTACTTCCCCGCCACCATCACCCCAAACCCCCACCTCCCCTTCACCACACTCCCCCTTCCCGTTACCCCACTCCCCCACCTCTCTTCGCCTCACTCCCACATCCCACTTCTCCCCCACTCCCCTTCACGCCACTCCATCTCCCTTTACCCCACTCCCACATCCCCCTTCATGCCAATCCCACACCCCACTCTCACATCCCCCTTCAAACTCCATCCCCCACCCAATTACTCCACTCCCCTACCCCATCACTTCACTCCCCCACCCCATCACTCCATTCCCCCACCGCATCACCCCACTCCCCCACCCCCATCACCCCACTCCACCACCCCATTCCCTCACTCCCATCACCCCACTCCCCCACCCTATCAATTTTCCAGCCTGGGGGGGGGGGAAGCGGTGGTCCAGCGGTGGCGTTTCCAGCTCGCCATAGAAAGGCCTCGAGTTCAATTCTAGAGCCGATATGACTCTTGAATTAGGTTTATTTTCTCTCTGTCCACCAAGCAGGGCAATTGGGGACCTGGGCGGTACACTGATGGTTGAGTAAATATTCTAGGAGAGGACGGTCACCTAGAAAATAGTCCTCGTGCAGTCGATACGTACTAATCCTCGGTCTTCTTCCCTCTAATTGGTCTGCGGTGGTTGCATGACGCGGGCCACCTCGCATGACCCAACAGCATTAAGTTGTTGTTTTTTGTGGGGGAAAGTACTTGGTTGGTTGGGTGTGTTAATGTATACCTTGTCTTATATACATCGCGTGTGATGATGATGATGGTGATGATGATGTGAAACGAGAATCCGAATTGGGAACGCGTTTGCCAGACCCTCCAAAACGCGTGAGTACATTGAACTGAGATATTTGTTTCATATACTTGTAAGTCACTGATTAGGAGGGGTTACGGGAAGGAGAGGAGGGGGGGGGGCGAGCAGCAGTTAATGTCTCCACACCCAGTTCAAGAACCACACTGAGAGAGAGAGAGAGAGAGAGAGAGAGAGAGAGAGAGAGAGGACAAACGTGATGGGTAATGGTAGGTCAACATAAAAGCCAAAAAAATATTATGCCATACACTAAACAAAGCCAGGGGAAAGAATCAGACCTCTGGCAAATATTCAGATGCCTTAAAAAAAAAAATTACCACCATTACTTTCTTGTTACATTACCACTATTATTTTCTTGTTACATTTTCGCGAACTGTACATTTAATTCACCAAGGAAACTTACATGAAAACTGTCCAATGTTCTGAGTGATGTACAAGTGTCTCTGATTACCTTTGAGACATGAGTCTGAGGAGAAAATAGAGGGTAACATATAATTCCCCCTCTTCATCCCTCCCCAGCCCCATTCCGTTCCCCTCTCCTCCCCTTCCTCCTCACCCTCCATGTGCCATATGAGGAACAAGAGGGCCCAGTACAACTACCTCATCCTCCCCAACCCACCTCTCCCCTCCCCTCCCCTTCATGCCCTACCCCAACCCCTACTCCTGCCCCTCCCCTCCCCTCCCCTTTCCCCAACCCATCACCCATACACAAGATTCTTTGCAAAGTAACTGGTGGACTTTGAAATACTACTGCGCGTTTGTTCTAACCTGAATGGCAAATTTGACTAGTAACCAAGGAGACTGATTCCCACCTCATAAACGGTCCATCGAATTTCAGGTAGCCACAACGACCTAATGCTGGAGTTATAGGAGGGACAAGCATTTTAAACTGAGGCGAATTTTACTAGTAACCAGGGAGACTACGGTCCATCAAATTTCAAGGGAGTGTTAATTTATGGATTGGGGGGGGTCCCATCCACCAATTCCTGGCAGATTTTATGGATTTCTTTTTTCTTTTTTTGGTTAAGAAGGAATAGATAGATCGTATTATTTTTTTTTCTAACCTCAAGGAAGAGCCATATACTTCTGAAAATATAAAGATGTACAGTACTCGAACTAAAAAATAAATAAATAAATAAAAGGGGGTATGGTAATGGATAACCTAAAAAAAAAATTAGGGTGAAACAAAAAGGTTAATAATTAAGAAGAGGGTCAATTATCCGTGTTTTTTCTTTAATAATAATAATAATAATAATAATAATAATCTATCTATCTATATACCTAGGCTGCTTCCCCCAAGGAAAGGGAGGTAGCCGAGACAGGACGACACACTCCCCATTTACTCATCCATTCAAACACATTCATTCACACCTTAGCCCCAAAGGGGAGAACGGACAGATCTTCACCGCACCACACCGCACAAGGGTCAACTGCGCAATGCAATCAGTGACATCCGCAGCAGGGCCCGACAGCAGAACTGGTTTACCCCTGCCACATCATAACAGACCCATCATCATCATCACCATATCGAAAAAATTCCCGCCCCCCCAAAAAAAAAGGAACTACATTTAATACACCTAATAGCTTTCTAAAAATCCTGAAATGCTAATGAGGCGTAATTAAAATGGGGAGTCATTTTGTAGTGGTAATGAGTGGGGGTAGTGCGAGGCGAACACCACTGCGGTAGTTGTACAATGGGGAGTAGGCACGCAACACACTCAGGGACCCAGCCTAAAGTGGTGTGTGTGTGTGTGTGTGTGTGTGTGTGTGTGTGTGTGTGTGTGTGTGTGTGTGTGTGAGAGAGAGAGAGAGAGAGAGAGAGAGAGAGAGAGAGAATGTCAGCTGCTTAAAAAGGTCAGGGACAAGAAAGGGCAATGAACCTTAAGTTGATCTTTTACAGAAGCGTGTGGTGGTGGTGGTGGTGAGTGGTGGTGATGGTGGTGGTGAGGAGTGGTGGTGGTGGCGATGGTGAGGAGTGAGGGTGGTGGCGATGGTAAGGAGTGAGGGTGGTGGCGATGGTGAGGAGTGGTGGTGGTGGCGATGGTGGGGAGTGAGGGTGGTGGCGGACTGGTGGTGGCGGTAGTGGTGGAGAGTGAGGAGTGTCATCTATATCATTCTTCCTCTCTCACAACTTCATTCTGATTAAAGGAGAATTCAAAACTCTTCAATAACCTTTTCAGTACGACCCGCCTCTCGCACACACTCATTAGCAAGTAGTAAGGATATAACAGGCAAGACAAAGGACACCTATGATAGTCGCACATCCCACCCACCTCTACATTAAAGAAAAAAAAAAATGATTCATACAGGTTAATGACATAACACCTTTCTTGC
Organism: Coenobita brevimanus; assembly: GCF_032717465.1. Lineage (NCBI taxonomy): Eukaryota > Metazoa > Arthropoda > Malacostraca > Decapoda > Coenobitidae > Coenobita > Coenobita brevimanus. Next base: position 61,739,064 of record NC_136977.1, read on the forward strand.
TCACAGGTAATGTTAAAAATGAAATTGATAAAACGTCATCGGGCTGAAATGCTTAACCCTTCCGCTGCGACATGTGAACTCAATGATGATGATGATGATTATGATTATGATAACACTGAGTACGATAATAATGGTAATGTGAGGAGTAGACTGTAGCACCAGTCGAGCAGGGCAGTACTCCCGAGGTGGATGGAAAGCTGATGACAGGGAGTGCTGGAGCTCCCGTTTCATCAGCCCTCAGGACTAGTTCCTGACCATCCCCCTTTGCTGAACTTTTTCAGTGTCTCAGTTACACAGAGAGTAGGCCAGCATGCTCTCCAGTACAAATTTCTCTAACTATCTTCACCAAACTACATGCACAGTACACACTACACTTCCTTTTCAAAAATCAATAAAAATGGCGTCTATTAATCAAGCCTCGGAGTCCCCAGGGGGGGGGACCATAAATGCCCCCGCCATCTGCCCCTCTCCCGGTGACGACTCGAGGTGCCTGGAACCACTGTCTGACTCTCTTCTTCTTCATTTCTGCAACATTCGCGGCCTTTCATCTAACTTTCGCTCTGTTGAGCACCACCTCTCCTCCTCTAAACCTCACCTTCTTTTTCTGACGGAGACTCAGCTGTCTGAGGCAACCGACAGCAAACCCTTTTCTGTATCCTCCTACTTTCTCTATACTCATTTCAAAGCCAAAGGTGGCTGTTGTGTATACATACGCAACGACTTATCTTGCTCTCGTGTTCCTGAACTTGATTCTTCTGAATTCTCCACACTCTGGCTTCGGCTTTCCTGTCATTCTCTGACTAAATATATCTGTGCTGTTTACTTATCCCCGAATTCTACTGACTATCAAAAATTCTTTGACTATCTTACTTCTACGATGGAACACATTCTGTCCATTTCTCCTTTCTCTGAAATCTCCATTCTTGGAGATTTCAATGTTCACCACCACCTTTGGCTCTCCTCTCCTTTCACGGATCCACCTGGTGAACAAGCCTACATCTTTTCTATCCTTAATGACCTAGAGCAGCTTGTACAGCACCCTACCCGTATCCCTGACCGCCTTGGAGAGAGCTCCAACATACTTGACCTCTTCCTCACAACTAATCCTTCTGCTTACTCTGTTAATCTTTTCTCTCCGTTGGGCTCCTCCGATCACAACCTTATTACCTTAACCTGTCCTATCACTCCGGTACGGCCTGTGGACCCTCCAGGGAAACGTCGTCTGTGGCACTTTGGAGCCGCGAACTGGGAGGCCCTCAGGCAGTACTTCTTTGATTTTCCCTGGAATGATTATTGCTTCCATGGCCGGGAGCCATCTGAGTGTGCCTCGCGCATTACGGAGGTTATTCTCTCGGGCATGGAAGCATACATTCCTTTCTCATATCCTTTGACTAACGCAAGAAAGCCTTGGTTTAATCACGCTTGTTCTAATGCTGTCCGCAACAAGGAGAGGGCCTACAAATGGTACCGGAGCCAACCCACACCTGAATCACATCATCTTTACGTTTCTGCCCGGAATCGTGCTAAGTCTGTTCTTCGCTTCTACTAAAAATAATTTCATCCATACTAAATGCTCTCAACTCTCCAACTCGAATTCTTCCCGCTCCTTCTGGCACCTTGCCAAAAATCTTTCTAACAACTTTACCTCATCATCCTTCCCTCCTCTTTTCTACTCTGATGGTTCTGTAGCTATTTCTTCTACTGATAAAGCAGATCTCTTCGCACAGAACTTTCTCCTCCAATTCCACCTTAGACGATTCCGGTGCTGTTCCTCCTTCACTTCTCCCCTCTGACTTCCTCATGGCTGACATTAAAATTTCTTCAGTTGATGTATTTTCTGCCATCACTGGCCTCAGTACTAACAAGGCATATGGGCCTGATGGGGTCCCTCCTGTTGTTCTCAAGAACTGTGCTTCTGTGCTTACACCCTGCCTAGGCAAACTCTTTCGCCTTTGTCTGTCAACTTGTACCTTTCCTTCTTGCTGGAAGTTTGCTCTCATTCAGCCAGTCCCAAAGAAGGGTGACCACTCCCAACCCTCCAACTATCGTCCAATTGCTTTAACGTCCTGTATTTCAAAAGTTTTCGAGTCAATTCTTAATAGAAAAATTTTAAGGCATCTTTCCTATCACAACCTTCTTTCCGATCGTCAGTATGGGTTCCGTCAGGGACGCTCCACTGGCGATCTTCTCACCTACCTTTCAGACTCCTGGTCATCCTCCTTTCGGGACTTTGGCGAAAGCTTTGCCATTGCACTTGACATCTCAAAGGCTTTCGATCGAGTCTGGCATAAATCTTTAATTTCCAAACTGCCCTCCTACGGTTTCTATCCTTCTATCTGTGCCTTCATCGCTAGCTTCCTTTCTGGTCGTTCTATAGCCGCTGTTGTAGACGGCCATCGTTCTTCTCCTAGATCTATCAACAGTGGTGTTCCTCAGGGCTCTGTCCTATCACCAACTCTCTTCCTTTTATTCATCAATGATCTTCTAAGCTGTACATCTAACCCTATCCACTCATACGCTGATGACTCCACCCTTCACCTTTCCATTCGGTTCCCGCAACGCCCATCTCAACAGTTACTTCAAGAAACAAGGGATGAGGCTATGGCACACCTAATGTCTGACTTGGCTCGTATCGCTGACTGGGGTAAAAATAATATGGTTGTCTTTAATGCATCTAAGACTCAGTTCTTACACCTATCAACCCGACAAAATCTTCCACAGGTATACCCATTAATGTTTAATAATATTCAGCTTAATCCTGCATCATCCTTGAACATGCTTGGGGTTTCATTTACTCGGGACTTATCTTGGAAAGATCATATTACATCTCTTGTAAAATCTGCTTCTAAGAGATTGGGTGTGCTAAGCCGACTCCGCTCTTTCTTTACCCCTGCACAATTGTTGACTCTATACAGAGGTTTTATCCGCCCCTGTGTGGAGTACAACTCTCATGTGTGGGGAGGCTCCCCACATACAGCTCTTCTCAATAGGGTGGAGTCAAAGGCTTTTTCGTCTCATTAACTCTCCTCCTCTTACTGACTCCCTTCAACCTCTGTCTCTTCGCCGCACTGTTGCATCTTTATCTCTTTTCTATCGCTACTTTAATGGTCACTGCTCCTCTGAACTGTCTGCTTGCATTCCTCCACCTCTACGACGGGCGCGTAGCACCCGTCTGGCAGCAAACTCTCATCCCTTTTCTGTCCAACTCTCTAATGCAAGAGTTAACCGTTACTCCCAGTCTTTCATTTATGCAACAGGTCAACTCTGGAACTGTCTCCCTCTGTCTGTATTTCCTGCTGCCTATGATCTCCAGTCTTTCAAACGCAGTGTGTCCAGGCATCTCAAAATGATCGGATCTTGAATTTGGCTCTCTATTGTATTTTGTTTTTCTCTTGGAGGGAACTGTTACTGCGGGCCATGGCCTTTGGTTCCTTCTTCCTCGCATAAAAAAAAAAAAAAAAAAAAAAACTAATAAAGATGATGATGATGATGATGATGATGATGATGATGATGATGATGATGATGGTGATGATGATGATGCCTGTAACAACGAGTGATAATGATGGTCGTATTGATGATGCTAATAGTGATAATAATACTAGTAATAGCAAGAGATAATAATGACAAATATATACTGTGGTGAAAGTAAAGACGATTGAGACATAACGCTCGTAGTAATGAGAATAATGAAAGTACAGACTCTTGATTAATTGGTATTTATAGCAGTAAAGATGAAAGGTCAATAAACACGCTCTCTCTCTCTCTCCCTCCCTCCCTCCCTCCCTCCCTCCCTCCCTCTCTCTCTCTCTCTCTCTCTCTCTCTCTCTCTCTCTCTCTCTCTCTCTCGTAATCTTTATCTACACGCGATTATGCAGTTTTTCTCCTCGGTTTATAAACACACACACACACACACACACACACACACACACACACACACACACACTACACCCAGCATACACATAACTTACCTGATCACACGCACACACAGCCAGCCACAGCCCCTTTAAGCCCTCACAAACGCACACATGTACAAACGCACCACCACACAAAAACACACAGCATACTCAAATTACTTCTCTCTCTCCCTATTTACAACGACAGGAGAGACATATATTGAAGTAAAAAAAATCGCTATTAACCTCTTCAATCCAATGACATTTTTAAACTATAGTCTAATTACCCCCAAAGCAATATTTACGTATACGTGGAGGTAAGAGTATAAATGAAGGTAACTTAATTAATGCTTCCCCCCCTAAGGTGCTACGCTAAGAAATTGTAGAGAAAAGGAGATTCGATGGTGTTATAGAGATTCCAATCCTACTAGAACAATCACTGCAAATACACAAGTAAATAATTAAGGAGGGGAATTATAGCATACCAAAGGAACAATAACGCAGGCCTTCGTAACAAGCACTTAACATAAAGGGGATGATTTCTGTGTGTGTGTGTGTGTGTGTGTGTGTGTGTGTGTGTGTGTGTGTGTGTGTGTGTGTGTGTGTGTGTGTGTGTGTGTGTGTGTGTGTGTGTGTGTGTGTGTGTGTGTGTGTGTGTGTGTGTGTGTGTGTGTGTGTGTGTGTGTCGGAGTTGTGGGGAGCAGCATCATAGTTAGGGAAAAGGGGAGGGAGAGAGTCTGTCCCCCCTCCCCCCCTTCCCCTCTCTCTCTCGGTATGTTAAAGCTGCTCCCTCCACTACACTTTACCTCCCTCCCTCCCAGCTCCTTCCACCCTTCCACCTCTCCCTCTCTCCCCCCTCCACCCTCACACTTCCACTCCTTCCTTGCACCTTCCTCCCTACTACCTCTCCCTCTCTGCTCCCTCCACCCTCACACTTCCTCTCCCTTCCTCCTGCTCTCTCCACACTCAAACTAGATCTCTTTCCCTCCCTACCCCCTCCACTCTCACGTAACCACTCTTTCCCCCCCTGCTCCAGCCAATGCCTCTCCCCCTCCCTACTCCCTCCATCCTCCCGTATTTAAGATGCAAGGACGGCCCTGTCAGTCTGTCTCTCACTAGCGATTTTTGGAAGCTAGACTCTTCACTTTCGCAGGCTTTAGCAACTTTAGCGATACCACATCAAATCACGCTACACAATATACCAAACACACCACACAATACACCATACCACCCTCTCATACCATACCACGCAAAGTAAACTTCTCATAGTCCCACACCCCAACACACCACACGAAGGGAATAATTGGAGGGCCCAGAAGCTCCCGCATCTAGCAGTTTTGCACTTGTTCTACCGACGGCATATACAGACTCGACCACACAAAACAAAGCACTTACACCATTTACTCTTTCACACGTATCACTCTTCATTCAAATACCACTTCACCATTTGTGCTTCGCGAGATTGGGAAGTGCTCATTCTGACGATCACTCTCCCACCGACGCTCCGATCCTGTAGTGGTCCTCGTGACAGACACAGGAAAAGATTAGCTGGTGGTTAGGGGGGTGCAGGGTTGGTGAGTCCTATTGATAACGGAGGAGGAGGCTGGTGGTGGTGACGCAGGTGTGGGCAGGAAGAGCACCAGCCCTCGCAGGTGCAGGTGCTGGTGGTGGTGTAGGGACCGTCACTACCACAGACTGCTGACGGAGGTGGAACGGCGGCAGCACATGCGGTACTTCACACCTGGATGTTCTCCTTCCCAGAACGCCTCGTCGATCACCTGCCCTTCTGACTTTGCTCCGGGATCTTTGAGTGTCTACGGTAGCTACCCTGGGGCTGCCCTGATGCGTATGATCTGTCACACAGCTGGAGGATGCAGGAATGTGACTGGTACCAGAGACTGTCCACCAGGGGGTAATGAGGGCAAACATCGCCTCTTTCCTCCTGGTGATGAACTCCCGTTACTGGCTCTGGACACAGTGTTTCAACAGGATCTTAGAAGCGGGTTGAACGGCTTTTACGAGTGGTAGTCTGTTTACATTTCCCCTACTTGGAACATAACCAAGGAGTCTTAAAACTGCAGCATACGAGTCCTCCGAAGAAGATGGTTGCTTCTGAGAGACAACCTCCCCCAAAAGGAAACAACTTTTTCAATGACAGAAGTTTCCTGAGAGAGGGGAACTCCTGCTGTCAATAACCAGTCCAATAAAGGCTAAAACACAGACTCATAACGATCACCACAGGCACTATAAACAACATCTCCCTCCCTCTCTCTCTCTCTCTCTCTCTCTCTCTCTCTCTCTCTCTCTCTCACTGAGGGGGTAAAAATACTGTATATAGGGAAGGTGTAAAAACAAATCACCCAAGCCTCAACCAGCCTCCCCTCCCCACCACAACACCACATATCTCATCTCTCTTTGTATGCTAAACAGACCAGCCAAGCAGTGTGTGTGTGTGTGTGTGTGTGTGTGTGTGTGTGTGTGTGTGTGTGTGTGTGTGTGTGTGTGTGTGTGTGTGTGTAAGATCATGGTGGATGTAGTTGTAGTAGTATAAATAACAATAACAATAATAATAATAATAATAATAATAATAATAACAATAACACCAACAATATAATTTTCGCCTTATTCACTGTGCTCCACGGCTTAGACCTTCTTTAATATCTACAGTATCCAAAGTTAAGAAGATCATCTATGTGTCAGCGGCTGGTAGAGAAAGGAGCCGACCCCCACTACCAAGTCAATTGTAGCTGAGAGAGGAGCAAGTCTACGAGCGGCTCTGTCCGTCTGTTTCTCACTAAAGATTTCTGGACGCGAGGTGATTCACTCCCATTGACTTTCGCGAAGCCACAGCACAGCACAACACTGCACATTACGCCACACAGCATCACCCTCTCAAACCACGCCATATAGCACCACCCTCCCACACCACACCACACAGAATCACCCTCGCACACCACACCACACCACACAATCACCCTCCCACATCACACCACACACAATCACCCTCCCACATCACACCACGGAGAATCACCCTCGCAAACCACACCACACCACACAGAATCACCCTACCACACCACACACAATCACCCTCCCACACCACACCACGTACAATCACCCTCCCACACCACACCACACCACACCACACCATACACAATCACCCACCCACACCACACCACACTACACACACACACACCCTCTCACACCACACCACATCACACACAATCACCCTCCCACACCACACCACAGGACCCCGAAGCTCCCGCATCTTGTTTTCTACTCGTTCCGTCATATCGTCACTCCCACCAGTTTAATTCACCTTCGCCCCCTCTCTCAAGACACACACTATCATCTCATTCTTGCTCTCTCTAGACGATTTTATTCAGCTGAAGGGAGATTTTTGGATCTGAAGGGGGTTGGATGGAGCCTTCAATAATCCCATCACCACTAGGGGTCCCTCCAAAACTGAAAAAAAAAAATCATTTGGTGGCGAACTGAAAAAAAAAAAAAAGTCACCGTACTGAAGGGATTAACAATAACCTCTCGATATAAACTGGATAACTACAGTTGGGAACGCTTTATAAATAACATGGATATTTTTGTAATGGACTATTTTTTGTTTTATATAATTTGTGTTTCCTTCCTCTATTCATCTTCCGTAAAAAAAAAATAATAATAATAAAAATAATGGCGACGATTTTCATATTTTCATTCAGTTCTGACCCCATGAACACAACCATTTTTTTTTGCTCCTGACAGACGGTTTTTTTTTTTTTTTTTTTTTTTTTGGCTGGGATCTCTCTCTCTCTCTCTCTCTCTCTCTCTCTCTCTCTCTCTTTGAGCCCGCAAAGGTTAGGCATAAACAGCATCCCCTACGACTACGGAAAATCGCCAGGTAGGTCGCCACAATCAGACAGGTATACACCATTGCTGTGAAGGGGTTGACCTCTGACCCTGGGTGACCTGGTTTTCAATTTAATCCTACTAGTTACGGACGATTATTTTCAACCTTTTTCAAACTGAGGGATTTTATGTCTTCATTAATCCTCTTAGCACGAGAGATCTTTCCTGAGCTGAGTAAAATCGTCTGGAGGTTGTAATAATGAGCTGTTATAAGAGAAGTCAACACTGTAAAAAGGGGGGGTTTAAAGGACATCGGAAGGAAAGAGGAGAGTAACTGCTTCCCACTCCGACGATTTTTTCTATTCTTGCTGCCACTAGACGATTTTCATTATACTTAGGAAAGACCTCTAGTAATACAGGGACCAATTAAGCCTCTATCTAACCCCCCCTCCCTTCGAAAAAGCCCTCGGAAGCTGAATAAAATCGTCTGGTGGTAAGACAAAATAAATGATAAACTGGAGTGGAGGGGTGGAGGACAGGTGTGTGAGGAGGTTGTGTTAAGGGCTCACCTGGAGATGACGTGAGAGCCAGGTGGTGATGACATGGGGGGTAGGCATGGAGGGGGGCTAGGAGAGTGGGGGGAGACAATAGAGAGGTTGGGGAGTGGGTGGGAGAGGCCGAGGGGGTGTGGGGAGGAAACGGAGTGGAAGAGGGACGCTGTGTTGTGGGTAAGAGAAGATGGAAGGAAGTTGTACAAGAAGAGGAATTGTGAAGGAGGGTAGATGTGAAGGAAGGTTGTTCTCTCTCTCTCTCTCTCTCTCTCTCTAAGAAAAATTAAATAATCAATAATCCAAACACACATACAGCGAGAGAGAGAGAGAGAGAGAGAGAGAGAGAGAGAGAGAGAGAGAGAGAGAGAGAGAGAGAGAGAGAGAGTACAGTAAACCTCTAGACTGCGTTTCCATGACAACCAACCCGTCAAGGTCAGTATGGGAGGAGGAGGAGGAGGAGGAGGAGGAGGAGGAGGAGGACACGAAATACGAGGCAAAAAAAGAAGAGGGAAAGAGGTAAGAACATAAAAGCACGGAGGGAAGGAAGGAAAGACTAGACAGAAGATGAGAAAAGAGAGGAGGAAGATAGGAGGAGGAATGACGCAGGAAGGAGAGGAGAAGAGGAGAAAAGGGAGCTAAATCCTTCCTCTGACTTATTTATTTTTCTTACCTATCTATTTATTTTTTATTCATTTATTTTGTCATCTCCAGACCATCTTATTCACTTTAAGGCATAATTTTAGAACTGGAAGAGTTTGTGTACTAAATAAATTCCTTCACCACTCTAGTTCATTATTATTATTATTATTATTATTATTATTATTATTATTACTATTTATTATTATTATTATTATTATTATTATTATTATTATTATTATCATCATCATTATTTTATGGCGCCTGGTGGTTCAGTGGGCAATTAAGGCGCTCCAGCCGGATTGAGCCTGTGCAGATTTATATCCATGGAGTGGCTGGGGTTTACCGCTCACGTAATGCCACTCAGGGAGAAGGGAAGCTGGTCAATCTCATCTTAAATGTTAGGACCAACTTGCTCAGCCCGACGCTCCTACGCACGGGACAACACTGGATTAGATGAGAATTATTATTATTATTATTATTATTATTATTATTATTATTTTTATTATTATTAATTATTATTGCAGAAGATGAAAAGAGAAATGAAATACAAATTAAATAATCACAAATTACCTTATCCCGACGGAATTTTCTTCTTGTTGCGTCTTATTTTACGTGCTCTACATCCTTTCCACAGCACATCTTCGTGACTAGCATAATATTCTAATCTTAATCTATAGTCACAGATGAGCATTCAAGCTGGAGAGATGGCAATTTTACGTCTAAGGTGAACGGAGTATAAGGGAAATCGATCGTTGAATTCTGGTATTTGTCGTATTAAAATGAAGAAGTCACTGCATCAAAGAGGTTAAGGAACATGATTCGTTTTTTATCGCTTCCTTTCTTTTTTCTTCGCCCGTCTGTTTATTTCTTTATTTCTACTTTATTCCTGCTCCCCTCAGACGATTTTATTCAGCTTAGAGGACATCTGTTGTAGTAAAGGGGTCTCAAATAATATAAATGAATTTCCCTAACTAGGATGACGTGTATTACTAATTATTTCATCGTTTGCTAATTATTTATCATTTAATTAACTCAGCTTTGGAGACCACACACACACACACACACACACACACACATCAGAAAAAAATTAACGAATACTTCAGATCCAAAGCAAAATGAAACAGGGAAAAAAAAACAAAAAGATGTGTGACGGAAAAAACAAATGAGAGAAGAGGAAGAAAGAGTGAAGAAAAACCAAAATAAATCCAGAAGAAGTGAGAAGAAAAGGAAGAAAAGACAAAAAGACAGCCTAAAGACAAAGAGGAAGAGAAGAGATAGAAGAGAAGGATGGGAAGAAACGGACAGAGAGACAGATGAAGAGAATGGAGATACACAGAATACTAAAGAAGAGAGGATTTAAAAGGGTTGTGAGACGCAGAGAAGCGAAGCGAAGGAAGGAAGGAAGGAAGGAAGGAAGGAAGGAAGGATGGAAGGAAGGAGGGAGGGAGGGAAGGGCAGGATTAATGAGGATGGGGAGAGAGAGAGAGTGTCTGTCTGTCTGTCTGTCTGTCTCTGTCTCTCTGTCTGTCTGTCTGTCTGTCTCTCTCTCTCTCTCTCTCTCTCTCTCTCTCTCAGCAAGCCAAACAAGCGGATGCCAGTGTATGCTTAGAATCCTGTCTGTTATTCAAGGATCTTTTCTTCCCCCCGCATTTCTCGTGCATTAAAACATTCCCTAACACCTTCTCCTCAGCGAATCATTCTGTATGGTTTTTTAACAGCTTTTCCTTAACGGTGTATTATGTAAAATTTTGTAACGCCTCTTCCTTAACGAATTATTTTGCATTATATATAAGGAGGGATGGAGTGGAGAGGTATATGAGAGAGAGGGTTGTGAACTGGGAGTAAGGCAGTGACATGGCGGGGGACAGGGCGACATGGAGGCGATTTGTTTGTGGCCACCCCTTACGGGATTAAGGCGTCTGGCAATTGATAGAAAAATAGACAGATCTTCCTTAAATAAATGGTTTGCATATTACACCTTCCCTAACGGCGATTGTGTTTTTATAATTTCAATTCTTGGCCGACCTTAGACGATTTTATTCCTCTTAGTATCGTCTCCTCACCTGTGCCCTTATAATCTCTCCTCACCTGCGCCCTTATAAGCTTCCTTCACCTGTACCCTTATCACCTCACTGTGCCCTTATAATTTCTCCTCACCAGTGCCCTTATTATCTCTCCTCACCTGTGCCCTTATAATCCCCCTCACCTGTACCCTTATACTCTCTCCTTACCTGTACCCTTTTAATTTCTCCTCACCTGTGCCCTCAAGAAATACAGAGGGGGAGGAAAGAAGTCTGGGCAATACTTCATCTATTTCTCACTTTCGTCTGCTGGCTAATATTCCCAAGCAGAGAGAGCCATGGATCCGTTTTCTTATCGGTTAAGGAGGCTCCCTAACACCTCTTCCTTGGCGATTTATTTTTGGATACGGCTAGTCAGTATCAATTTGCATGTCATCTGTGGCGAGTATGTTGGTGTAAGATTTAAATGACAAAAAAGGATAGTAGGGAGTAATAAGCAAAATAAATCACTCAGGAAGAGGTGTTAGGGAGCTTCCTTAACCGACCTGAATACAAGCCTTGGTATGTTTCTCAGGTCTATCTATCTATCTATAGCCCGACGCCCTAATCCCGCAAAGGGTGGCCGCAGACAAAACGCCTCCAAGTCACTCTGTCACCCACCATTTGACTCCCCTCCCCCCAACTCACCCCCCCCTCCCTCATATACCTCTCAACTCCATCCCTCCACCTCATCCTCGGTCTACCCCTCCCTCTCCCTCCCTCAGGTAATTGATGATATTTTCTCAGGTAATTGATGATATTGATGATGACATGCCCTAAGTGTAAAGCAGACGCAGTGGAATAGTAGAATAATTTTTGCCCCTGACTGTAAAAACCCTGCGCTTATACGAGGGGGAGGGGCAGGGAAGGAAGAGGGAGAAGGGGAGGCGAGGGAAGGGGAGGGGAGGGGAGGGAAGTTCCAGCCCCTCTTCTGTCGATTTTAATTTCCTTTTACGACCAGCTTAGAATATGAGTATTATTTTTTCCAGTCCAACTAAGGATTAAAAATATTACAGAACGGCCTTTCGTGTAGTGGTTTATAATAATAATAATAATAATAATAATAATAATAACAATAATAATAATAATAATAATAATAATAATAATAATAATAATAATAATAATAATAACCACAAAAATATACCCTGTGCAGTAGAAATATTCAGCCACGCATATATTCGCTTTATCTGCTCTCAAAAATGTCAAAATAAATGCATGAATACCCAGGAAATAAAATGCCATGTGGAATGTGGTGGGGAAGGCCTCTCTCTCTCTCTCTCTCTCTCTCTCTCTCTCTCTCTCTTTTAGACAGCACCACATACTCTGACACCATGCTCACACCACCACATACTCTGACACCATACTGACACCACCACATTCTGACACCATACTGACACCATCACATACTCTGACACCATACTGACACCATCACATATTCTGACACCATACTGACACCATCACATATTCTGACACCACACACACCATCACATATTCTGACACCATACTGACACCATCACATATTCTGACACCATACTGACACCATCACATATTCTGACACTGCACACATCATCATATATTCTGACACCATACTGACACCACCACATATTCTGACACCATACTGACCCCATCACATATTCTGACACCATACTCATACCACCACATATTCTGACACTATAATCACACCACCACATACTCTGACACCATAGGCTACTCACACCATCACATACTCTGACACCATACTCATACCACCACATATTCTGACACTATAATCACACCACCACATACTCTGACACCATAGGCTACTCACACCATCACATACTCTGACACCATACTCATACCACCACATATTCTGACACTATAATCACACCACCACATACTCTGACACCATAGGCTACTCACACCATCACATACTCTGACACCATATTCACACCATCGCATACTCTGACGCCATACACACACCATCACATACTCTGACACCATACATACACCATCACATACTCTGACACCATATTCACACCGCAACATATTCTAACACCACACTCCTACCATCACATTCACCATCATTCTATACTTTATCACCACAGCACCAATCTTTTTTCAACACCATACTAACAACATGACACTACTACTACTACTACTACTACTACTACTACTACATATTCTGCCACAACTACACTTAACAACACTGCTCCTCCGTTCACCACACTACCACACCATATCACCTTTCCACCATAACCACCACACCACTCACTCTTACCTTCACCACATCACCACTACCATTCACCACACCAACTACACCACGACAATACTTGCACATCACTACCACTACATTACTCATCACAACCACATAAAATCACAACTATTCACCCTTCCACTAATTCCACCACAACACTACTACCACAGCGCTGAAATCACCACATCACTACCACAACAAGACACAAGTACCACGTCAATCTCACCACATAACCAAATCACCACATCAGTCATCATACCATCATAAAATACTGAAACACCATACACACCACAACCACCAAAATAACAATAACACCACCACCACCACCACCACCACCACAACCACCACCACATCACACTTCTAAAAACATCTACCCATCTTTTTCCACATCCCAACCCCAAACACATCATAACTTACATTACCTTCACAACACAAGCACCATTCTCACCACAACACTATCATCGCCTCATCACAACCACCACCACCACCACAACCACGACACCATCATCATCATACTTCTACCACAAATTTCCTTTTCACTCCACCATCCCACCACTAACTACCACCACATTAACCACAACTACCACCACACTATTAACTCCAATAACCACAACTACAACCACAATATTAACATCATTAACCACAACTACAACCACAATATCAACCACATTAACCACAACTACCACCACAATATCAATCACATTAACCACAGCTACCACAATATCAACCACATTAACCACAACTACCACAATATCAACCACATTAACCACAACTACCACAATATCAACCTCATCAACCACAACTAACACCACAATATTAACCACATTAACCACAACTAACACCACAATATTAACCACATTAACCACAACTACCACAAAAACTATCAATTTCCACACACCAACCTCACCACACTCACTCACTCTAACACAATACCATCATTATCACTACACTTCTACAATGACCCACCTCTCTCTCTCTCTCTCTCTCTCTCACACACACACACACACACACACACACACACACACACACACACACCACCACAACAATAGCTCCAACCACACCACCACAACCACGACCACCACAAAACTTTAACTACTAGTCGCCTTACCACTAAACCACACCACCGCCACCACACTACCTCACCATAACCACACCACTTCAACACCCCAACACCACTGCACCTCAACACCACACCACCACATCACCTTCAACAACACTCACCTTTCCATCACACCACACCACACCACCACACTACACCACCTCACCATAATCAGACCACAATCCTCACGCCACATCACCATTTACCGCCTCTACCAATACTCACCACACCACACCACACCACCACAATACACCTTCCCACAACACTACCACACCTACAACAACATCTGTAATTAGGCCCCAGATCGGCGAATGAAGGGCCAGAACGTGAAATCAGGGGCTCCGTAACACCTCTTCCTTAGCGATTTACTTTGCACATTAAACTGTAACAACATCCCGTGTGTTATTTATATAGTTTTAAATCGACAGGGTTCGCATCAGAGAAGTATTAGACGATACTGAGGTGTAATGGGCAAAATAAATCGCTTAGAAAACAGTGCTACGTTGTCTCCTGTTGTAATTAATTATGAACACAGCAATTCCACAGGGATCGCGGAAATATGCTGCTCTCTGGCCATCTGTATGTTAATGGTCACTGGCGATCTGCATAAACTGTGCTGCCGGATTTAGGGTGTGTGTGTGCGCGTGTCAGGTGGAAGGGGTGTCAGGTGGGAGGGGTGTCGTGTCGGTGTGTCAGGTGGGAGGGGTGTCGAGTCGATGTGCCAGGTGGGAAGGGTGTCGTGTCGATCTGTCAGGTGGGAGGGGTGTCGTGTCGATGTGTCATGTGGAGGTGTCACTGGGTGTCGTGTGGGGGTATCATGTGGTTGTCATGTGGTTGTCGTGTGGGGCTGTGCTATGTGGAGGGTATCATGTGGGGTATGTCGTGGGGGTACGTTGGGATGTCATGTAGGGTGTCATATGGTGTGTGTCATGTAGGAATTTGTCGTGTGGGAGTATCATGGTGGGTGTAATGTAGGTGTGTCATTGTGGGTGTCGTGTGGGATGTCCTAGAAGGGTGTGTGTTATGTAAAGAGGTATGTTATGTGAGGGGTGTGTCACGTGGGATGACACATAGGGATGTAATGTGGGAGTGTCATATGGAAGTGTCACGTGGGATGTCGTGTGGGAGTGATTCATATATGTGACAGGGTTATCATGTAGATGTGTCATGTGGGTGTTTCTCATGTGTGGGTGTTATGTAGGTTATGTCATGTGGAGGTGTCATGTGGGGTTGTCATGTGGGGTGTCATGTTTAAGAGTGTCATATGAGTGCTTCTGGTAAAATGTCAGAAATTTTCACACATACAGAGGGCCCCAAAAAGTCTGCACCATTTTATTCCTCTATTTTTCAGAACAATTTTAGCTGACCAAGTGAGACGACAGCTTAAATCAATTCCTTCACAAATGGAGTTGAATAATACAGATAAGTAAAATAGCCTGGGGGTAGCAGAAACTAAATACTAAAATACGTCACTGTAAAGGATAGATTCCATAGTGTAAAAGCACCGTGAATGGCTTGAACAAATGCCACACCAGATTATCAAGCTTTCGTCACGCTCTTCCAAACACAGGTTAGTCAAAATCTGCAAGAGCCTCTACGATCCAAGGCCAGCAGATCTTGTGACGATGGCAATGCAGGGACGAACACACAGATCTTCACAAACGCCGACAGCCAGAAATGGAAAGATGAGAGCCCTGACGATCGTAGAGGGCGACCCTTAAAGCACACCCTTTAAAGTCTGCGTGTGTTAGTGCTCGCCTCCACTTCGTCTGATATTGGTGTGACGCAAGTGTAACCCTAAAGGAGGACTTGCACGATGATCTGGCTGTGGTATAACTTTAGTATTACTTGGGGTACGGCAAAATTGATGGGGTAAGATTACTGTGGCGATATAGAAATGGAATAGTGATGGTGTAGTTGTGTGTGTGTGTGTGTGTGTGTGTGTGTGTGTGTGTGTGTGTGTGTGTGTGTGTGTGTGTGTGTGTGTACTCCCTTCGAGCTGGGAAGGGATGTGAGGGTGATCAGTACATCCCCCCCCCACCATGCTGTTCCAGACAAACCTGTACCATAAGCGGAAAAGAGGCCAACTTTTTCAATATTCAATTTCGTTCGGGAGGGATAATGAAAAAGATGTATTAAAAATAAATTCCCTCATGCAACCGCGCGCACACACACACACACACACACACACACACACACACACACACACACACACACACACACACACACACACACACACACACACACACACATTTTTCTTCCACTGACAGGATACAAGAGCTACTTGAGTGATGAAGGTGTTTTAAAGTTCAAGGAAGAACACATTACGGATCCTACGCATAAAAACACAACTTCCACGAAGAGGCAGACAAACTCGCCACCCTCTTCATAATTTCCCCAGGGAGCAGGAACCACCAATATCCTTCAGACGCCTCATAAACAGGCACGGGGAAAGGGGAAGGAAAGGGCAAGAAAAGGGTAACAAGCCGGACTTCCGGTGTTAAGCTTGAGCTCTCTAATTAGGCTCAGGTGTCGTGCCGGAGTACCTGAGAGAAAGCAAGGGAGAGGGACCCCACGTGGAGTCCTCTGGCGGCCTCTCCATGAACTACTTAGCAGCTCGTCAGGCTCACAGACATCCCTCGTTAGGGTCTCAAGTGCAGTGACTTTGTAAGTGCCCCAGGTTCTAAGAGTTTCCCCTTCACTAATGAGTCTGGTGGCGAGGTGGGGGTATAGGGTGTGACCTTTACACGAGCACGCAATCCTCCTGACACCCGACAGGAGCGTCTCACCACACCACGGGGAAAACTGGAGATGCTTGCCACGTTCCCTGGCGAAATTAAAGTTGAGCTTGCTTCGCCGCTTAGCGTGAAAGTGAGAGTAGTGTACTTACAGCTTTTATGACATATACACACGCCTTACCGTCTATACACACACACACACACACACATTGGCGCGGTGACCACTTTCTCCTCAGCAACCACCAACCAGGCCATTTTGGGGGCTGTGGTGGTCCAGTGATTATGGATGCAGACTGCTGTCCATAAAGACGCGCATTCGGTACTATGGAGAGGCAGGGAACAGTATGATGGCTTAAAATTTGTTTAAACAGACTTGCTAACCTTCGATTAGTTTCTCTCTCTCTCTCTCTCTCTCTTTCACACACAAACACACACACACACACACACACACACACACACACACACACACACACACACACACAAAACGCAAAATTCCCAAATTGTTCAATTCCTTTTGCAGTTTTCCCTTCGTCTCACTCACCCAACTTCAATAAATCACTAACCCCTGTACCGTCTCTTGCACTTCTTCCTTACTAGCTTATTTCTGTGTCTCGTTCATATTTTCTCGTATGCTATTTACTCGTTAATATTCTCGTATGTCATTTACACTCGTTAATATTTTCTCGTCTGTCATTTACACTCGTTAATATTTTCTCGTCTATCATTTACACTCGTTAATATTCTCTCGTCTGTCACTTACACTCGTTAATATTCTCTCGTACGTAATCAACGCAAATTATGTGGATATTAAAACTTTAAAAATCCTCAAGAGATCAGTAAGGCACAGTATGCAAAATAAATTGCCAAGGAAGAGGTGCTAAGCATACAGGAGCTGACGAGAATGAGGGCCTTTGGGTGAATTCAATGGGGTGTGGTAAAGGAGAGGTGAGGGAGGGTGAGGGGATGTGAAGGAGGGTGAAAGGAAGTGAGGGAGAGTGAGGGGAAGTGAGGGAGGGTGGAGGGAAATGAAGGAAGGTGAGGGGAGGGTGAGGGGAAGTGAGGGAGGCTGAAGGGAAATGACGGAGTGTGAGGGGAAGTGAGGGGAGGGGAGGGAGGGTGAGGGAAGGTGAAGAAAAGTGTAAGGAAGTGAAGGTGGACGGAGGGAAGGGAGGCAATGTTATGGGAGAGGAGGGGTGAGGGGAGAGGAGGGATGAGGGGAGAGGAGGGCGGGTAAAGGGAGGTGGGAGTGTGTGAGGGAAGATACGGGAGGGCAGGGAAGTGAGGGAGGATGAGGGGAGATGAGGGAGGGCAGGGACGCGAGGGAGGGTGAGGGGAGATGAGGGAGAGTAGGGATGTGAGGGAGGGTGAGGGGAGATGAGGTAGGGCAGGGAGATGAGGGAGGGTGAGGGGAGATGAGGGAAGGTAGGAAGGTGGGGAAGCGAGGAAGGGTGAGGGGAGATGAGGGAGGGTAGGGAAGTGTGGCAGGGTGAGGGGAGATGAGGGAGGGCAGGGAAGTGAGGGAGGGTGAGGGGAGATGAGGGAGGGTGTGTTCAACCGGGTGTACTGGAGGGGACGGGGACCATTACGCGAGTTCAACAGCCGGGCCGCTTGTTAGTTGCAAGGCCAGGGTGTAATGGCGAAGGTAGGGGGCCATGCAATCCCATCCGCAATCCCCAGAGACACACGTAATGACACCTGCAGAGTGGTTGGGTCCTCCTTGATGGCGACTACCCTCTCCCGGATCAACCCAATCTAAGGGACACTTGCTTCGCCTACTCTAAACACTCCGGAACCATTTTGCTTAAAAAAAAAATAAAAAGAAAGAAAGAATAAGCGGCAGGTTGTTCATAGAAAAATATACATAAATAAATAAAGAAAATAAATAAACAAATGAGCTTGGCGTATGGTTAAGGCGGCTTGCGTCGAGGATAAAGTTGTACCGGGGAAGCAATATCTAGGAAGGATAAATAGTCAGTTAAAAATAAAAAAAAGTTACGGCCAAAAACAGTCAGTACCAAAGATGATGTACCGGTAATACCAAAACTGACGTCAGCACCAAAAATGACGTTTCGGGGCAAAAATATGAATCAACATTAAATGGAAGTCAGCACCAACAATGACGTCAGCACCAACAATGACGTCAGCACCAACAATGACGTCAGCACCAACAATGACGTCAGCACCAACAATGACGTCAGCACCAACAATGACGTCAGCACCAACAATGACGTCAGCACCAACAAGGAAGTCAGCACCCAAAATAAAACAATAAAAAAGTTAAAAGCCAGTGCGAATAACAATGCCAGAATTGGAGACATTACCACAAATCAGGTAGAAAAAAAAGAAAAAGAAAAAAGAAAAAAGGTAAAGTCAGATGTCGGCGTCAAAAATGAAGTCAGAAGTCAGCACCAAAAACTAAGTCGTGTCCAGATATGAAGTCAGCTAAAAAAAAAAAAAAAAAAAAAAAAAAAACCGTCAGCCTCGACAATGGAATCAAATAAATTCTCAACTCAAATATATCAGCACTAAAAATTATCAGTAATAAAGTCAGTATAATAAATGAAGTGTAAAAAAAACGAAGGAGCATATAAAAAATGAAGTCAGCACCCAAAATAAAATTATTCCTCTCTCTCTCTCTCTCTCTCTCTCTCTGGAAAGACAAATAATACTAAAACGAGAGATACAAGGTCGGTCGTCATGGAGGTGGGCTTCTGTACACACACCTGACCTAAACACACTTGACCTATATCATCACCATCATCCCCTTGCCTAGTTCTCTCTCTCTCTCTCTCTCTCTCTCTCTCTCTCTCTCTCTCTACTATATATACGCAATTCTACAAGCCACATATTCTTTCTTATTTATACTGGTACTATTTACCTTCATTTCATACATTACAGAAGCTACGGAGGTTTTTGTTATTCTAAGCGAGGCTCCCTAATAACCAAACATCAATACACGTTTTCTTCGGCGCGCTTGTCGACCACAGAGAACGAACACAACAATCCATTTTCAGGGGTAACAACGATATTCTACTCTGCCACCAACTTCCATTTTAAAATAATAATAATAATAATGTGAGAGAAACCTGTCTTAATATCACAGCTACTATCAATGGGTGACTTTTAAAAATCCAATTGCTATACACGTATCCCTAATACCCGTGCCCTCAAAATGAAAACTATCACGTAATTCCACAAGCCTATTAGCCCCTTGAAGCGGGTGACATTCTCTCTCTCTCTCTCTCTCTCTCTCTCTCTCTAGGTTTATAATTGCTACCTCTTTTGTAATTTACTGAGCATAGGGGGGATATTTTTTGAAGAGGTCACTGGATGTCGTATGTAACTTCCCTGGATTGAAAAGTCTCTCCTAAAATAAATGAGATAAAGTAAAACAATAAAATTAAAATACGTAATCAGAGTGAAACGGTCTGAGCAAAATAATAAGCATAAATAAATAAATAAAACTTCTTCATAAACCCAAATTACCGGGAAACATGCACGAGAAATATCAATCAATCAATCAATCATTTCCTGTGGCACCCTCGGGGATGCATAGGGCCTCGATGAACTCACACCACCACATCCTATCTTGTGCTAACTCCTCAAGATCTCCCCAACACTCATCTCCAGCTTCCCGTCTCATTGTCCTCACCACGTCTCTTTTGGCCTTCCTCTACCTCTCCTACCAAGTGCCACCCACCCTGGTGTACCTCGTACTATTCCCTGTCTCCTATACACATGTCCTAGCCACTTCCATCGTGAGAATCTAACATATTCATCGA
Source organism: Coenobita brevimanus (assembly GCF_032717465.1). Lineage (NCBI taxonomy): Eukaryota > Metazoa > Arthropoda > Malacostraca > Decapoda > Coenobitidae > Coenobita > Coenobita brevimanus. The sequence continues at coordinate 61,759,899 of NC_136977.1, forward strand.
TCGGCTGCACTCCCGTTATTTCTCTGATTCTACTATTTGGTATCCTTTCCCACCACTTAACTCCTAATATTCTTCTAAGTGCTTTATTTTCAAACACCAAGAATTTATTTTCCATAGTCACTGTGCTGTACCAAGACTCGTGTCCATAAATTAAGATACTCCTAACCATTACCTTATAAAGTTTGATTTTTGTATGCACAGAGAAATTGTTATTATTCCAAATATTTTTAAGCATTCCCATTGCCTGATTAGCCTTCTTTAACCTTTCCTCGAATTCAAAGTTCAAAGAACCATCCTTGGCTAAATAAGTACCTAAATATTTAAACCTATCAACTTGCTTTACAACCATACCTCCAATTACACATTCCTGCGCATTTTCCATATTCATATTGATTATTTCAGTTTTTCCACAATTAATAACCAAACCCACCTTGCGACCTTCACTCACCAAACAGTCCAACACTCTCTGCATCTCTTCTGGCCCATCACAAATCAAAACTATATCATCTGCATAATCTAAATCCAAAAGTTTCCTGTTCTCTCCCCAAAGTATACCTGCACCGGTTTCTGTTCCAACGCGTTTCATAATGTAATCAATGACCAATATAAATAATAAAGGCGATAGAACACCACCTTGAATTACTCCGGACTTGACTTCAAACGAATCACTCAGACAACCATCAACCATCACTTTACAAAATGTGTCCCCATGCATGTTCATAATGACCCTCACAAACTCCTCTGGTATTCCATAATGTCTCATGATCTTCCCCATAGTCTCTCTCGAAACACTATCAAAAGCCTTTTCAAAATCAACAAAACAAAGACTTAACGGTACTCTCATTTCATTAACTTGCTGCTTCAAATGCCTAACTATAAAGATATGATCACTGCAACCACGTCCCTTTCTAAAACCAGCCTGTTCATCCCTCAGAATACCCTCAACCACTGGCTCCAACCTATTTAACAACACTCTATTGAAAACTTTCAAAGCTATCGGTGACAAAGAGATTCCCCTCCAATTACCACATTCACTCAGGTCTCCCTTCTTCGGAATTTTAACAATTACACCATTCTTCCAAACTGATGGTAGTAACCCCGTCACCCATATCTTATTGAATAGCTTGGTCAAGATCATTATTAATCTATCCCCCTCCACTTTAAACATTTCCGGAAATAAACCATCCTCCCCTGGTGCCTTGTTATTCTTTAACTGTTTTACTGCTTTCTCCACTTCTGCAAGCCTCAACTCTCCTGTTTCTATATTTAAATCTTCCTGAGCAGACGGTATATCCTCTTCTGGTGGTATTGGTCTATTAAGAACTGTCTCAAAATGCTCTTTCCATCTATTTTTAATATCTCCATCTTTGGTCAATAAATTTCCTTCCCTGTCTCTAACTGGTATTTCCTTGCGTTTACCTGCATTACCACTCAGTTCTCTAATCGATTCATATGCTATTCTTTGACTCTGTCCATCATTTTTGTTTATTAAGATTTCAGTCTCTGCAACCTTTTCATCCACACATCTTCTTTTATCTCTCCTAGCTAACCTTCTTACTTCTGAATTCAAACTCCAGTACGCAGCTCTTGCTAATTCAATCTCTCGTTCATCAACGCATTGCATCTCACTCCTCAATTTAGCCTCACCTCTCTTTTTTATCATATCCCACGTTTCCTCTGATATCCATTTCTTTCTCCTGAATCTATGTCTCCTTCCAATCGTACATTCAGCAGTCTCATGCAAAACTTTGTTCACATCCTCCCACATCTCATCTACACTTCTCTCCCCCTCTTCCAACGTTTCCAACACCAAAAACGAGAAATATATATACACCAAAAACGAGAAATATATACTGTAAAAAAAAAAAAAAATCTGAGCATACTACTCCTCAATCATTATTTTACGTTCCTTCTCGTATTAAAACTCCTGAAAAAATAAATGCATACTTTCAACAATAGTACTACCCAAATACCCATACCAACTCGAAATAAGCTACGCCAATGAATGTATATATAATGAAGATGAATGGACAATATGAGGGAGAATATTATTGGTGCAGAAAAAAGATGATATTCGTGGCTTAAATGAAGCGTTTTCAATATTGCTGTAATTTCCACGTCCCTCATTTTTATAACTCCAGGTTGTGCTTCGGGGAGAGAAAAGGGAGGGAGGCTGCAGGGAGGATGACGGGAGGATGGAGGTAAGGGTGAGTAAGGGAGGGTGAGGGAAGGTGAGTGGAGGCAAGGGAAAGTAAGGGGAGGTTAGGGAACGTGAGGGGAGGCAAGAGAAAGTAAGGGGAGGTAAGGATGGGTGAAGGAGGTGAGGCAGGGTGAAGAGTGAGGAGGGAAGGTGAGTGGAGGTAAGAGAAAGTAAGGGGAGGTGAGGCAGGATGAGGGGAGATGAGGCAGGATGAGGGGAGGTGAGGCAGGATGAGGGGAGGTTAGGAAGAGTTAACAAAAAAAGGTGAGGCAGGAAAGGAATGACTTAAGACGATGGGCCATTAACCCTTTCCCTCCCAAGACATTTACACAGTCCATTCTTTCCCAGACGATTTACCTCACCACACGAAAAGCCTACAACTAAAGAGATTAACCAAAGCTGTATCTAAACCCCCCCTGCAGTTCCAAAAGCCTTAAGCTGAATAAAATCGTCTGGAGCGAGCGAGAATTGAGTACAAAACACGTCGTCAATCTGAAGGGGCTAACGGGAAAAGAAATGGCGAAATCAGATCCATGGAAGTTATAAATAAGTCTACCATTAAAATAAATTCCAAAAATACTGCTATAACTCGTACGTAAATCTGTTTCCCCATTTTCTTTCAGTCTGATTACATTTATTTTTAGAGAGAGAGAGAGAGAGAGAGAGAGAGAATTAAATCGTCTGGAGGAAGAGAGAAAATTAAACAAAGTAATGGTAATGACAGGGTAAAGCCATCTCTCTATTAAATCACCTATCAATTAACGTGATAAAACCAAAACACGTTCATTACCTCATCAATAATCATTTTAATTAACCTACTAATACCCACGTTCATTACTCCATCAATACCCCCGTAAATTAATCTTTAAATACGTGTTAATTAACCTAGTCTATGATAATTAACTTACAAGTATTCGTGTTAATAACCCAGTCTTAACTAACCCATCAATCCCCACGTTAGGAAATTAACCCACATGCTACATAATCCGTCAATACCCGTGTTAATTGTCTATGAATATCTGTGTTAAGACCCTATCAATGCCTAAAGTAATTAACCTATTATTAATGGAGGTATCACTGAAATAATTTACCTGTCAATACCTATCTAATTCACTCATCAATTAGCATGCAAATATCTAGCAAGTTTTAATTACTTATTTGCCAGGCTAAAGATGCATAGTAATTATCAGGCAATCAGTTTTTTATTACTCTGTCTTATCTGGCTAATTACTCTGCCATTCCCTAAGTATCAACCAAGGTCTCATTATCTACTAATTAACGTACTACGGCCAATGTTCTAATTACCCCGTAACTGTATTTAATTAGCCAACCAATACCACACTAATTAACCAGCGCAATAATCAGTCTATATTATCCCATCAATACCTAGCTAATTAACCAGTCTTAGTCATCATCTTCCCTACTAATTAACATCAATGCCCGGCTAATTACCCTTTCACACCTTAAGCATGAACCAAATAATCACTTTTAATTACTCTGTCAAACACACATTTAATGAGTTTCAAGCCTATATGCTCCTGGCGTGAGGAGGCTCCCTAACACCGCTTCCTTGGCGATTTATTTTTGGATACAGCTGATAGTACATATGATAAATAAATGCCTGGCTAATTAACCTATCCGGATTCGCCTTAATTAAACCATCATGTGCTAATTAACCTAAATCTTTTACTAATTAGCCTTCCGACCCTTTTAATTAACCCACTAACACGTAATTAAAACTAGTATAAAAATGCCCTACTCATTAACCTTTTTGGGCCCAGTTAATTAACCGGTAAATGATAACTAAATAATATACTGGTAATTATCCGTCTGGGGCCCACTTCAATTACCAATACGCGTGAATAATTGACCTATGAATACCCTACTGATGAGCCAACAGTAATTAGGTCCTTAGCTCCTCACTCTCACTGAAAGAAATCGTCTAGAACAGGATACCACAGCTGTCTCGATCATTAGGGGGTTAAATGTACCAATATCAACACTCAAATTCCTATGACTGTTCCCAGCTGAATAAAATCGTCTGGGTATTTGTCTATTTGAGGTGATTTGTCTATGAGAGGGTTAATCAAAATATCAAGGTATTAATTAACCTAACAATGCCCTCTAATTATCCAATCGGGAACGAGGTGGTGGAGAGGCATTGGCATTAGTCTCTGGATGGGATTTCGATAATGCTATTTTCATTGTTCGTTATAAACGCACCTCCACCGTCACCATTACATCTAAACGAACATCCTACCGTGTGCCCAGTGTTGCATTATCTATCTATTTATCTATCTATCTATCTCTATTTATCTATCTGTTTACCTATCTATATATGTATCTATCATTAATCAGTGTGTGTTTTCATTGATTCATTCATGTTCATTACTCTGTTCATTCAGGTGTTCATGCAGCCTCAAAAAAGTGTTAATTACTTTATCAATACACGTGTCAATTAACCTGTCAGTGGGCTAGTCATTAACCTGTCATTACCCTGCTTGGCCAATACCGCGTTTATCACCCTATCAATATCCCCGGGTAAATACCACCGCGTCTCTCAATCACCACATCACTTCACAAGGATTACTGTTAAGCACACAATATCCACCCCTATCATCACCTCTAAAACTACCCCCACTCCTCGTCATCACCACCCGAGCCGCCTAATCAACCCCCATAATTAGCGCCTCTAATTACCCTACTAATCACCCTGTTAATCACCCAGCTAATCCGACAAGGCGTGTGAGAATAGCGGGGCCGATAATCATTCTTACGCAGGCCAGACAGTTATGGCGATTTAATTAAGGGCACTGGTTTTTTCCTCACCTGGGCACCAATGGTTTTTCTTTTTTCATTTTTTCTGGATTTTTTTCTTGATTTATTTTCTCTCTCCACTTGTACCAGCTTCTCGCTCTCTCTCTCTCTCTCTCTCTCTCTCTCTCTCTCTCTCTCTCTCTCAATTAAGGTACATTGAATCTTTTTTTTCTGCACGTCTGCCCAGCGACGATAGTAATTCTGACTTTTTTTCTTTTTATTTCTCAATGAACTCTCTCTCTCTCTCTCTCTCTCTCTCTCTCTCTCTCTCTCTCTCTCGCTCGCTCGCTCGCTCGCTGGCTCTCAATTTCATTCATTTTCATCGAAGGAATATCTATGTTTGTCTTTAAGGAAGTGAACGATGAAAGTGGAGGAGGAGGAGGAGGAGAAGGCAGGGAAGTTTGGTGTGTCATCGTGGTGCAGGGGTAACAGGTTAATTAAACATGAACACAGACTAATTAACACTTAGACACATTAATTAACACTTGGACACATTAATTAACACTTGGACACTTTAACACTTGGACAGACTAATTAACACTTAGGCACATTAATTAGCACTTTGCAGATTAATTAACACTTAAATTAATTACCACGGACACAAATTAACTAACACTTGGATACAGATGGATTAATTAACACTAATCACGAATACATACACACACACATACATACATACAGATACATACATACTCAGGTAAACAGACAAACAGGTAGATCGACAGAGAGACAGACAGACAGACAGAAAATATACGCAAGCCATTTCGTCCATCCCATCATATTAACAGAATAAATGTATATATATATTTTCTTAGTCTGCCTAAATCTGCCCTCCCTTGAATTACGAAAGAAAAAAAAACTCCTCTTTCATCTAAAATTCAGATCTCATTTCATAACCTCAAAAAAATAAAAAAATAAAAAAAAACTAACTAATCTCAGAGACCATTATAATATTTCATTAGGATTTTGCAATTTCGAAAAGTTTTTTCATTAGGATTTTGCAATTACGAAAAGTTTATTTTTTTCTTATTTTTCGCCCATTCTGCCCGAAGACGCCTTATTATTATAATTTTTTTTAAAGTTCATGATGATATTAGCTGGATGCATTTGGCTACGGAGAGACTTAATTGGAGAGGTTAGATGTATGGGAGAGACAAATTGGAGAGGTTAGGTGTAGAGGAGAGACAAATTGGAGAGGTTGGATGTATAGGAGAGACACATTGGAGAGGTTGGATGTATAGGAGAGACAAATTGGAGAGGTTAGATGTATAGGAGAGACTTTTATATGGAAAGAGTTAAATGTCCAGCTTTCTTTTTTCTTCTCGATATGCCCTTCCTGAGTTCCATACGGGAAGACGCCACTGGAGTGAGGAAAATGAAGGGAAATCTTAAGGCGCCTTTTTGCTCCACTGAGAAGAGAAGCCAGGAAAATATGGCACTCTTGTGATAAGTGATAATCAAATTTAAGCTATGTACTGATTTATTTATTTATTTATTTATCATTATTATTATTTATTATTATTACTACTACTACTAAAACTAGTAGTATTTATTTATTTACTGCTGGTCTGGCGTAGGCAATTTTAAGTAGACCACCGGATCCCTTGGCGTTCGCCTTCGTAACACCTCTTCTGTGGCGACTTGTTCTGTTTATAGATTATCCTTTTGAACACTAACTTACTGATGCAAAGTATCGTATATCAATATTGCACAGATATAAACAACATCCATGAGAGTGGGATTTCATCAATTAATTTTAGGCTTTAATCGATTGTAATGACTAGCGAAAATTATATAAAGACGAGATATGAATTTAAACAAGCTTTATGTCTCCTTAAGTTTGTTTAAAAAAAAGTATACTGCATGTAGCGTATTTCCGTAGATATTTCGTACCCTGGCAGTCTTGAAAGTATATTAGGGTATACAACTACGTCAGTCGTTGTTGTTAATTCACAGAAAATTAGACGTAAAATGGAAAGGGAATAAAACGGACAAGAATTAAAAAAATATATATAGTTTAGGTGATTTTTAAGTGCCCTAAAATCTTCAATAACCTTAACCTCTAAACCATTAAATATCTCAGCAGCTTCTTAAGAGTGAATATTTCCGAATTAAACGAGCTATTCCCGATCTTATTTTTGTTTACGTCTTTCCGTTTACCGAAGTCTCTATTCAGGACCGCTTACCGTTGTCTCTCTGTTCAGGACCGTTTACCGTTGTCTCTCTGTTCAGGACCGTTTACCGTAGTCTCTCTGTTCAGGACCGTTTACCGCAGTCTCTCTTCGGGGCTTCCATAGAAAACGACTACTCTTGGGTTCATCATAGAAAACCTCCATTTATAAGGGGTAACGATTGGAAAGTGTCCCGACTCCCCATGAAGCGCTGAAGGATCGAAATCATGATTCTACTTACGCGGTGATGCGGTACAGATGATTATTTTGCTCACAGTCCGTCTTACCTGTGGAGAAAAACAAGAGAAATACTGAGTTGGTGATGGACTACTGAGATTTTAAGTTCAAAAAATATATAAAAAGTTCGAAATCTACAAACACACACACACCATAATAATAATAATAATAATAATAATAATAATAATAATAATAAGCAAAAGTTAGCAAAATATCGATCCATATAAGAGTCCTACAGCGATGCGGGACCATACGGGGCTGCGCTACATCGAGTGACCTTGTATGCGAAAATCATTAGTGAGGGATAGACGGACCGCCGAACCTAGTGATTTTCTCCCATCTAAGAGAGAGAGAGAGAGAGAGAGAGAGAGAGAGAGAGAATCATCGTTATCACAGGGGATGCATCTTTCATTTTCCCATCTACTCTCTCTCTCTCTCTCTCTCTCTCTCCCTCTCATCAGTTATTCCAACTTTCCGCATAAATTCTGAAATGATAAACGTAGCTAGATTTCTTCCATTACCTGTATTCAATTTTTTTTTTTTGGGGGGGAGGGGAGGGGAAGGGGGCCGAACTAGATTATTTTTTTTTTTTTGGAACTAACTCCACTAACATTATTTCGAAGATCTGTGTTATCTTAAGTTTTCATAAGTATTATTAGTTCAAAATATCTTTCTCTGGTAATAAATAACACTCACTAGTCTAATACATCAAGGAATAATAATAATAATAATAATAATAACAGTAGTAGTAGTAGTAGTAGTGGTAGAAGCAGTAGTAGTAGTAGTAGTAGTAGTAGTAGTAATAATAATAATAATAATAATAATAATAATAATAATAATAAAATGTAAAACCAGTGAAATATTAACACGCACAGGAGCACAAGAAAGTAATACCAATAAAAACCCGACTTATAAAGCTTCAAGTAAATATCCAAGCTCTGTAGTCTCTAAAGTCACTTCTGTTCATTTAGCAGTGTTCACTCTCAATTTTTTCCGTCGCGTGGTTCACTGGGAGATATATATGGCAAAATGAGGTTCAAAATACTTCATCTTGGGTTTCGAAATGTTGAAGACTGTGAGGGTAAGAGTTCATTTCTGTTTTTACTTATTTACTTATCTTTACTACTACTACTACTACTACTACTACTACCACTACTACTGCTGCTACTACTACTACTGTTCCTACTATTACTATTATTATTCATGATGATGATGATTAGTTATTGTTGTTGTTGCTGTTGTTGTTACTACTTATATTTGTTTTTTCGCTGTGTACTGGAACTCTACAAGCGGAGGGGGTGGGGGAGAGGGGGAAGGGCATGCCGGAACCCCACCCCACCCCCACCCCACCCCCACCTCAGCATCCCCCACAATGGAGAGATTAATGCCCGCCAACTTGAGCGAAGGAAGCCTGTACTTGTTAAAAACTTTGAGTCCGGGGGAAGGGCGGCCGCGGACTCCCCTGATAAACACACACGGGGCCTCTCAGTGCAACCACGAATAGCAAAGGAGCGAATCACCATGCAACACGAAATTGACGACAGAAGGAAGAAAAGCGGCCTATACTATGAAGGGAAAAAAAAAACACACACACACACACACACAAAATTACGATTGAGAAGAAAAACCTGGTAAACTGTGAAGAAATATTAGGTTTAAAAGAAGAAAAAAGCCTAAGAAATGAAGACACACAGAAGATAAAGACTGAAAGAAGAAAAACCAGACTAAATTGTGAAGAAACACTCGGCTTGATAGAAGAAAAACCAGCCTAAATTAAAAAAAAAAAAATTACCACAATATTATGAATGGAAAAAAAACCTAAATAATGAAGAAAGATACTACACAATATTAGGGTTGGAAAAAGAAATGGCGTCAACTACAAAGAAATATGCCACACCAAACTAGGCTTAAAAGAAGAAAGAGGCAAATCATGAAGAAAAATGCCACACAATATTATGCCCAGTAGAACACCAGAATAATTTATAAAGAATCACACTACACACAATTATGCATGAAAGAAAAGCAATCTAACTTATGACTGCCACGTTGCACTGTGATGAATACACGTATCTGCGCAGCTCTGCATTATCATTAAATGTCGCCAATACCGAAACAGCCCTCTCTCACCAAATACATCTTTTCTAAAATATCGCTATTACTATTTCCCTTACCTACAAAATCATCAAAAAAATAATAATAATAATAATAATAACAATAACAATAATAATAATAATAATAATAATAATAAAAAATAAAAACAAATCACTATCTTTCCCTACGTGCATTAAGTAACCTTTATCACAACTCTGACCACAAACACAAACTCCTAAAACTTTACCCATAAATTTTCTGCCATAACTTATCTGACTGAAATATGGATCAACTAAAAATGCGTCCCATATATTTCACCTAATTTCAATAATCCTTGAACCGGTGACCTATTTCTTCAGTTTAAGGGCGCTATCTCCAGACGATTTTATACGCTTGGAGGACAGCTCATGAAGTAGTTAATGAGGGCTGTATCTAACCCCTCCAGTTAAGAAAAAAGAAGTCTCTCCTAGGATGAATAAAATCGTCTGGAGGCAGCAAGATGGATATAAAGCGTTCTAGGATTGAATGGGTCACGTACGAGTAGTAGTGTGAGGGTGAAGGCTTGAAAGACTTGCCACAGCAATGAGTGTTGTACAAGTCTCCACTCTCACTCACGTCAGACTCTCCATTAAAATAAATAAATAAATAAATAAATCGATAAAAACAATACAGGTGTGTTGAGAAGGGCGTGAAACAGGGGGAAGAGAATGAAGGCAAGGACAACAATGATGCTGTAATTGTGCTTATCACTCTATCCATCGCTTCCGGTCCTACTTTTGTCGCATCACTATGTATATATTTTCTGCCAAAGTAGCAATATATGCTTGTCAATACACACTATGTTCGTCGCCCTTTTATGTGTGTTTATTGCCAGTGTTTCGTGTAAAGTTCCTTTATTTTACTCTATCGTCTACAAATATATTTACACTGCATGCGTGTCAGTGTGCAGGGCAGTATAGGGTTTTGAAAAGCAAATGGTAAGTACACACGGGAGATTTTCAGTAGAATAAAAGAAACGACGCATAATACTAAAAGTCCATTTCTCCCTACGCCTACTCTATCCTGCTAATCCTCTCCCAATTTATCTATCCTCAGCCAGACAATCCTCCACACCCTCGCCCAACTTTTATTCTCAGCTAACCCGGTGAAATGTGGCGGGTGTTGGCGTTACGGGGCGTGGGTGTGGACGGGCGCATCACAACTGCCGATAGCGACCACGATAAAACACACGATTACACTTGGCCATGACGAAGTGGCCCATAATTCCCACCCCTGCTGTTGGCGAGGCTTAACCCCTGTGATAAACCGCTGAAGGGATGGGGGGCAAGGGGGAGTCTGTGTGATCTTTACATAAATCGCAAGAAGAGGAGGGTTTGGGGAGACGTAAAGGCGTGGACTTAAATCGAGGGGACTGAGGATAGTTTGGAGGTGGGGAGAGTTGAGGAACTTTACTTATACACAGCTGGGACAAAGGAAGGTTTGGAGAAGGGGAGAATCAGGGAACTTTACATAAATGGCAAGAAGAGGAGGGTTTGGATAGGAGTGAATCTGTGACCTTCACATAAACCGCGGAGACAAAAGACGGTCTGGGAAGGCTTGAATCTCCATAAACCTTGGGGGAGATCTGTTTGGAAACTTTACTTAAACAGCAACTAAAGAGGATAGTTCTGAAAACGCTAAACTTTCCATACACCGCGAATAAATGACTCAAGAACACAACATAAACTGCAGAAAAGAGAATGGATTTAGAAGCGGCCTGAAAAATATTAAACCTTTTGGGAAATGAGTTTGGAAATTTATATAAACAGCACGGAAAGAGGATGGTTTAGGTGACTGTAAGTTCCGTAGTAAGCCGCAGGGGAGAAGTGACAAGTCTGAGAACTAAAATAAACAGCAGGATCGGAGGACGGTGTGTAGGGTTTGGCTGTATGTAAACCAAGTGGAAGAGGGGGTCTAAGAATACGAAAATTTTACATAAACAGCACGTAGTTTGAAAGAGCCTGCATAAACCACAGACTTTAACAAACCGCAGAGAAGGGGGACGGTTTTGGAGGGGGTCTGATACGAGATAACGGTTGTTGAAGGCAAAGATCTGCATAAAACCGAGGAACTGTGTATAAACCGCCAGGAAAGAGGACGGTTTTGGAGGGGTTGACGACGGTTTAGGGGCACTTCTATCTCCTTAAACCTCGAAGAGAAAAATCTGGAAACTATATAAACTGCTGGGAAAGAAGACGATTTTTTAAGCACCTGAGTCTGCCTAAATCATCTGGGTGGGGGAGGGAGGGGGAAGAGAGCCAGCCCTCTTGGTATAAACTGTGGAGAGAGAGAGAGAGAGAGAGAGAGAGAGAGAGAGACAGCGCTACAGCCCTTCCCGTCCAGCAACCCTAATCCGTTTCACATTTAGGATTCTTTCCCCGCTTTATTTTTCTAACCTTTACCTCTCTCCTCTTCTTCAATGGCTGACCTTACCTCCTCAACCTACGCACCTAACACTCCTCTCTCTCTCTCTCTCTCTCTCTCTCTCAGTCTCTCTCTCATTCCCCTTCATTTTTCTCTCCACTTCCTCTCCAGCCTGCGTTTTGCACCCATCACTCTTTCCCTTTCTTCTGTTTGATTTTCCTCCCTTCACCTCTCTCTCCTCTCAGTTACTCCTGTTGTTTTCCTTCACCGTCTCCTCCTTCCCTCATCTTCCTCCTCTGTGGTACTTCCTTCCCTCCCCATCTCTCCCCTTTCACTTCTTCCTCAATTGTTTCCTCTTCCCTCAAGCCTCTCCAAATTCCGCACCCCTTCTAAAAAAAAAAAATAATAATAAATAAAAGGAAATACTGAAGAAACTGGCGGACACTAAAAAAAAAAAAAAATGGGGAACACTGAAGAAACTGGGGAACACTGAGGAAACTGGGGAACACTGAGGAAACTGGGGAACACTGAGGAAACTGGGGAACACTGAGGAAACTGGGGAACACTGAGGAAACTGGGGAACACTGAGGAAACTGGGGAACACTGAGGAAACTGGGGAACACTGAAGAAGCTGGGGAACACTGAGGAAACTGGGGAACACTGGAGAAACTGGGGAACACTGGAGAAACTGGGGAACACTGAAGAAGCTGGGGAACACTGGAGAAACTGGGGAACACTGAAGAAACTGGGGAACACTGATGAAACTGGGAAACATTGAAGAAACTGGGGAACACTGATGAAACCGGGGAACACTGATGAAACTGGGGAACACTGAGGAAACTGGGGAACACTGAGGAAACTGGGGAACACTGAGGAAACTGGGGAACACTGAGGAAACTGGGGAACACTGAAGAAACTGGGGAACACTGAAGAAGCTGGGGAACACTGAGGAAACTGGGGAACACTGGAGAAACTGGGGAACACTGGAGAAACTGGGGAACACTGAAGAAGCTGGGGAACACTGGAGAAACTGGGGAACACTGAGGAAACTGGGGAACACTGGAGAAACTGGGGAACACTGAAGAAGCTGGGGAACACTGGAGAAACTGGGGAACACTGAGGAAACTGGGGAACACTGGAGAAACTGGGGAACAATGATGAAACTGGGGCAGAGAAAATTATTAAAGAAAATGGACCAAAGTTGAGGGAGAGACTAAAGTATAAAACAGTCTCTCTCTCTCTCTCTCTCTCTCTCTCTCTCTCTCTCTCTCTCTCACCCACATACCTGACGGAAGAGCAGGTGCGTTCTGAGCGATGAATTTCACTTAATTTCGCTCACAGTAACTTCATTACCCTAAGTTATAATTGGCAGGCATTTTTGTTTCAGTAATTATCGATGCAACTATGTGTTTTATTGGATTAGGAAGCAATATTGTTTTTTAATGGAGATAGATGGATGTGTTAAAGAGTTAATTGGTCTGTTCGGTAGACAGGTGTATGGAGAGAGACTGAGATAGAATGAGATGGATGCTGTGTGTGTGTGTGGCTGGTGTGTGTGTGTGTGTGTGTGTGTGTGTGTGTGTGTGTGTGTGTGTGTGTGTGTGTGTGTGTGTGTGTGTGTGTGTGTGTGTGTGTGTGTGTGTGTGTGTGTGTGTGTGTGAGAGAGTCGGTATTTATGAGACGGACGTAAATTATGTTAGTGGAATTAATAACACAAGCTGGGCCCCGGATTGCAATTAGGCGGAAGGAGAAATACGGCGGCGGATTAATTGGCGGGGAATACGAATTTGTCTGGGTTTGCTATTTTTCTCCGCGTTTTGGGAGCGCCGTGGCAGGTTCGGTAGGGCCTGAGGGGACGAATTCGCCTTCTGTACGGTATGGGTTCGACGGGATTACGTTTTACTGTGGAGTGGTTAGATACAACCTTTATATACTGATTACTTCGCAACTAAGTAGTCTCCGAAGTTCAGTAAAACTGTTTATATATAAATAGATTAAAAGGCATATATATACACGTAAATAAAATATATACATGTATCTATCTATCTATCTATATACACACACACGCACACACACACACACCCATCAAGTGATCCTGACCGACCCGGTGAATTACACACACACACACACACACACACACACACACACACACACACACACACACACACACAGAATGCAACATCACTAGCCTAATGGCCGAATATTGACTTTACTATTCGACTGACCTTCCACAGACTTCGCTCAAAATCAAATTACTTCATTCTTGCCTTATCCTTAACCTCTCCATCAACTATGGCTCAAATTCGATCAAAACTGCTTGAGCTGACTTTACCTAATGACCCATGACCTGTAATTATTATTATTATTATTATTATTATTATTATTTTATTATTATTATTTTTTACAACCTCAAATCTCTTTATCCTTGTTTTAACCTAACCCTTTCCACACTTTCCACAATGCTTAGTTTACTGGAGATAAAAAAAATGTTTAAGTTGACCTTGCCACATGACCTCGACCTCTGACCTATTGTTCTAGAAAACATTAGGTTAACCACTTGGGTGATCCTCCACTCGTTCACCAAGTTTGGTCTAATATAAAAATTGTTTGTTATTTGGTTCACACATAGGCACGCGGGTTGAACTTTTACCTTGTCTTGTGATGCTGACCTCTGATTTTTTCTCAAAACTGAAGCCCTTTTTTCTTGCCTGACCCCTAATCCTTCTGCCAAGTTTGGTTTATATCAGATCCGCACTTTAAGTTGACCCTGCCTTGTAACCTTTGCCACCTATCTTTCTCCGTGACCTTGACTTCTGAATTTCTCAAAATCGAATTCTTTCATTCTTGCCTTATCCTCAACCCTTCCACAAACGCTAATCTCAATCGGATAGAACTATTTAAACTAACTTGGCTCTGTGGCCCTGACCTTTGACTTACTGCTCTAAAAAACAATAGGCTTATTCCTTGGCTGACTTTCATCACTTCCACCAAGTTTGGCTAATATCAAACTTTTTGAGTTATTTCGTTAAAGACATACAGGTCGAACTTTGACCTTGCCCTGTGACCCTGGCCTTTGATTCTCAAAATGTAATTAGTGTACCTCAATAATTCTTGTCTTACCTCTCACCCCTTCCACCAAGTTTGGTCTAACTGGATAAAAACTGTTAAAGTTGATTTTGTTGGGGAAACGTTTGAAATAGCTCTATGACCTTGACCTCTGATCAATAAAAAACGACAGGTTTCCTAACTGGCTGGGTTTCAACTCTTCCACCATGTCTGGTTAAAATCGGATAAAAAAAGACTTATTTTCTTTATACACAGACACTAGCGTGTAAGGGCCGCTCAAAATATAACACCCGCTAATTATAATGTTGATGATAATGATGATGACTAAGACGATGATTATTACGATGATGATCAAGTACTACTGCACTCACCAACTACAACTTTCGTCCAACAGACTGCTCTAGTTTCACTAAGTCCGGAGAAGTGTCATTAAGAAAATACAATAAGAATACACTACGCAATTCCGTGGTTCAGTTTGATATACCTTTCGGGTAAATGAACGACCCCAGCATACGGTTATACTTCGTGGCCTGCTCTAGGCAAGTCAGTGCGAGTGTGTATTGACTCTGTCTTCAAAGTAATGACATGTTAATGCAGCCCGTTCACAAAGGCCGGCAATCTCTAGTGTCTGGGATGAACCAAGACAGTGGAAATGGTGAACTAAAAGGTATAATTTAAAGAGACTCGTCACCTTAAATGTATTATAGACAATTATATAAATCTATGATACGTGATGCTTTTCTTTCTTTCTTTTAATATCTAAACACATGATCTTGATTTCGGCCGTCTCTTCTTGAAGTTTATTTTAGAACGAAAACTTCTGGGAGTTTGCGCCCTTGGTTCCTTATTTTTTGGGGGTCCATTTTTGTGAGTTTTCAGTCTTTCGATTCTTCTAATATAGGCCTCTCTCTCTCTCTCTCTCTCTCTCTCTCTCTCTCTCTCTCTCTCTCTATACACCGATCAAACTCAGAAAGCTTACCTGCATGCTAGTGTGACGCAGGGTAGAAAACGCGGGTCCAGGAGAAATTTAAGACAAAAGTGGTAGTAAAAGTTTGAGAGTGAACTGGGGTAAGTTGTGGCCAGAAGTCTCAGGACACCGCCGCGGGACGTGGTTGGAATCACCACACACCACACCACACCAGCATCACCACACCATACCACGCTACACCCGAGAACCATCACACCACACACCAGAATAACCACAGATCACACACCACGACCAAACTACTCCGCACCACACTACACCACACACCCGAACGCGTTGCCTGGGAGCTGATGGGGTGTATGGTCATAGATGGTTGTACAGTATGTATAAAACGGTCATAACACACACACACACACACACACACACACACACACACTAGCAATCAGTAATCACATCATATAATTATATCCTATTATCTGCTTTATATCCGAATAACTGCATCACCTAGTACGTTCTTGACCAAATCTTTTCTCTTTCCAGTACACTTAAAACAATGGAAAAGATACCCAGCATTCACATAAACTATACAAACAAACAACGACAGTCAAACAAACAAACACACCACACACACACACACACACACACACACACACACACACACACACACACACACACACACACACACACACACACACACGTTCACTGATAAACATTAGGATTTTTGGTTTCATTAATGACAGACGACCATATTAACCTCTTTTCTATGAAGACATCCTTTTTTTTATATTATTCTTGGCATCCCCAGACGATTTTACTCAGCTCAAGGGAGACTTTTCGAACTGGAGGGGTTAGGGATAGCCTTTATTAACCCCCAACACTTAATAAAGTCCAAAGCTAAATAAAATCGTCTGGTCTTTTCTAGGATACAGTGAGAAATACGTCAACGGCCTGAAGGAGTTAATCAGCATAAACAAAAATATATGAAGTCAAAGGCTGAACCCCCCAAACACCCTTTTTCTTTTTCTTTATAACGACAGACGGTTTTATTCAGTTTACGACAGACGTCCTTGGGATGGAGTGGCAATAGTCCTGTTATCTTAACTTGGCCCAAATTATCATTCTATTGCGGCTCATATCACGTACCCGGGTGCAGCAATTACGCAGTACTATGGCTCTGCATCCTTTCCATCAGAGCACTTCTTCCTGACTAACATCCTCTCATAGTCTGTTCTAACAACTCGGTTTTCAAGAGGGAGAGAGGGAAGGTTTAGGCCAGGTTAAAATAAAAAGGGCATAGGATATCAGTATTAGTCACCCACATTCTCCAACACTTTATTTCCCTTATTCAATACTCCTTCTTCAGACAGTGAGGTGGATTTAAGGTTAGGAATATTACTCCATTTTCAGATGAATGATTATGAAACTCTTACGCAATATTTTGAAAAGGCCGTCAGGTTCAGCAGATCACATCCCTGGGTTTCGAAAATCATTGCTCACTATTTCGCTAATTATCGTAGGGAAGTGGATCATTATTTTTGTCCGCAATGGTAGCATGATCGAATTCTCTAATGTTTCGCTTATTTCCGTTATTTTTAACTTTATGACACTTGTTCTTAGGGCCAATAAAATTAAAGCGGGAAACAGGTTATAAACAGTTCACCCTTCCGCTGTTGATAAGGAAAGGTAAAATATGAACGATTATAAGGAAGACAGACAGACAGACACATACAGCTACTGACAGATACGGAAAAATAGATGGACAGGTTGGTAGGCAGATAAATACAGGCAGACACAAACAGATACATAGATAGATAGAGACTGACTGATGGATGGATAGATGGATAGACATATGTAGATCCACACAGATAGACTCGAAAACAAAAATTTTCTTCTAAAATGATTGTTAAGAAGTTGGAATGGCAGAAGTGCACAGATAAGAGATGAAGAAAAAGCACAGAAACAAGAGCATTCCCCCAGCTACAAGTACACTTTTGTGGCTAGGATGTGGAAGGCAGTAATGGGTATACTGTAGGTCTCCAAATCTGCAAAAGGCAAAAGTGCTGAGAAAAGAGGTGAAAAGGGCACAGAAACAAGAGAACGTTCAGGATGGGAGAAGATTTGGAGACCATTACCCATTACTACATTCCACACTTTAGCCACAAACTTGTAGCTGGTGGAATGTACTAATGGGTATAGGTCTCCAAAATACCTCCCATCCTGAATACTCTCTCTCGCTTCTGTGCGTTTTTCACCTCTTACCTGTGCACTTTTGCCATTCCTCCTTCTTAACAATCAATTCAGAAGAAAATTAGTGTTTCCTTGCTTATAATCTTTTTATGGAAGTATAATTATGCATAAAGCAAGCGTTAGATTTGGACTGTTACATGCATAGCATACTGAAAGACTAAAACGAAGGTGCCTTGCCGGGAAAAGAAGTGTTTTGGTACGTTCTTTAACTGTAGGTGAGCTGTAGCTAACCAATATTGCGCAAAATGACGTACTTACGGGTGACAGCGATGCGGTTTTCAAGTCGTAACTCGCGAACCGTAGCCGGAATGGTCTTCTGAACATGGGAAAAAAAAAATCTATACTTAACAAGCAGCGTTTTGGTGTATAGTACAAACGCGTACGCCTTCATGGAGTTATGACCGATGAAGAAAGGAGGAAAGGGGAAAAATCAATATTTTTGCGGTTCGATATTGCGACGCCTAAGAAGGTTAGCAAGACTTTGCGAGTAGTTTTACACTTGAACAGGGAAAGTCTTTTAGTTTATTAGCTTAGAACTGGATTTTGAAACCGTTTTCGCGAAAATGCTCCTATACCCTACACGTGACAGACAGCCAGACAAATATATAATAAGGAACACACGAGTCACACATCCACCCCTAACCCACACCTATAGGCCCCCAAGTTGAGCCAAAAAGAAAAAAAACCTCTTATAATGAGAAAAGTTGTAATTAATGCTATGCAGATCAGGGCCGCGGCACCCCAGCTTATTGCCAATATTGGAAAACTGAAAGGCAAAATAAATTCTACGTTTAATGCCCGACAGTTTTGGACTTCTCAATTTTTCCGGAATTAATTTCGTGGGTGTAGTGGCGATCGAGGCTGGCCGGAACTACACCAACCATACCACCGATACCAGTTATACCAACCATACCAGCTATACTACCTATAACAACTACAACAGCGATACCAGCTCTCTCTTGTATTTTGTTTTTCTCTTGGAAGGAACAATAATTGCGGGCTCGCGGCCTTTGGTTCCTTCTTCCTCGCATAAAAAAAAAAAAAAAAAACTGCCATATTAGTCATACCAGCTATACCAACCATAGTTATACCAGCGATACCAGCGATACCAGCTATACCAACTACAACTGCCATACCATCCATACAGAATATATGTGCAGTAATGACAATAACAAGAGTGCACAATATACCAACACTATATAACATACCAACTAATGAAAATCAACCATATCATCAATACCAGCCATACCACTGATACCAAATAAAACATACGATACCATACCTTCCAACGATACCAACCATACCAATACCGACCAACAATACCACAACCACACCAATACCGACCACCAATACCACAACCACACCAATACCGACCAACAATACCACAACCACACCAATACCAACCAACATTACCAGAACTACCAACGATACCAAACCCCTTCACGCCGAGGCCCTCATTCGGATTTTATTTTAACTGCTTCCAGACGATTTTCATTCAATTTTGGAAGCACGTTTGGTAGTGAAGGGGTTAACTGAGGCTTGATTAAATCCCTCTAGTTCGAAAAATCCCCCTCCAGCTGAATAAAATCGTCCAGAGATGGCAAGAAATGAGCAAGAGAGATGTTATGGTGAAGAAGATGCTGAAGTTACTGCAATGTGTGTGTGTGTGTGTGTGTGTGTGTGTGTGTGTGTGTGTGTGTGTGTGTGTGTGTGTGTGTGTGTGTGTGTGTGTGTGTGTGTGTGTGTGTGTGTGTGTGTGTGTGTGTGTGTGTGTGTGTGTGTGTGTGTGCGTGCGCGCGCGTTGAGTTAGTCTGAGTAATTAGGTGAAACACAGCATAATTATAAGAGACAGAAAAAGCACAAAAGCCTGCAATACAACACTCGAATCGCCTCCTTATTTACACTGCAAATGTGATGGTGGTATTCAGCATTCTTGGAAGAGAAGCTGAAATTCGGGGGTAACTCGTATATTTAAGTTCCCAGGCCAACCTTCCTCCTAAGGTAAAGATCTGACATATATTTACCTTACGTGGCACAGGTACCGTACAAGGTATCTCCAGTTTTCAATCAGTTCAGTCCCTTCAATACGAGAGGGCTCTCCTGTGACAGATAAAAAAGCTGGCCAACTGCCCCTAGAAATAAGCATTATCGTCATTGTTTTGCAGGAGTTATGTGAGGGGTATAAAATTTTTCTACTGTTTGGTAGGCAGGACCCAACTTTATTTTTCTTTATTTTACCTTTTATTTTTTTATTTTTTTATTTAGTGGTAGGTGGCCATCATCCACTCACTTGATGTAGTGCTGCCTACTTCTTTCTTAGCCTTTATCATTTTCTTCTTCTGTGCCTGCCCTCCTCTCTTCCTATTTCTCCCATCTTTCCCGTCACTTCTTATTGCTTTTCTTTCCTTTACAGGTGGCTTTACATAGAGTGACAAGCCAAATGGTTTCCTGTAAGCCAAGAAACCATTTACAACGCTGGGTGGTAACCATAAAACCAAACCATACGTGTTCCCTACGTGTCAACAAGTGGGTTGGTGGGGGGTTAGTGCCCCTCCCCGTAAAACAAATAACTCAAGTCAATGGCCACCCCTTACGGGATTATAGCGTCTGGCAATAGATAGACAGATAGAATTGTTTATTGTTCTGCTATCGCTAAACGGTTTGATTTGGACTGAGGGAAACTGGAAACCCCTGCTCTGTAAAGGGATGAACTCAGAGCGAGAGGTGTCCCCCCAAAATTACTTACACACACACACACACACACACACACACACACACACACACACACACACACACACACACACACACACACGCACCATTGAGAACCAGTATATAAACACAAACCTCATACTTAAGGAGTTAACTGAGAAACAGAGACCAGACCCAACATAGCGCCTCCAGAGATATGAACACAACACGTCATCACCGCACCGTGGGACAAGTAAAACCAGCCTGTAAGCGCATGAACCCCACACACGAGGTTCAATACTCCACTAAACTGCAGAGTCAGTGATCTAGATGGACTGATTTTCCTCACGCCAACAGAGAAGGTCACACTCAACCACCACACACCACGCACTCCACACCAACACCCAGGAAGGAAACTTGTACTATACCCCTTTCACTCTAACCTGGCCCAGATTTTCGTCCTCTCGTAGCCTATTTTACGTGGCTCAGTGGCTCTGTTTTTTTCTTTCTTGGAGGGAACAATCATCTGGCCTTTGGTTCCTTCTTCCTTGCATAAAAACAAGAAAGAGATAATACTACAGCGTGATTTTCTTTTCGCAGCACTTCCTCATGGCTAACATCAAATTCCAGTGCTAAGCTATTTTTACAACCCAGCACTGATGATCGAGGGACGGCAATTTTAAGCCAACTTAGAGTAAAAAAGGGTACCATATAGTCACCGTGTATACACCTCCTCTACTGCGCAGGTGAAGGCATCTTGCTACACACTCGCGTACGGCTGCAGACTAAAATTTTTCAGTTCTTGGTTATGAACAAAAGTGAGCTATGACTTCTAAAGCTCAACAAATCGCTTGGACTATTATGTGGGAGTTTTATCGTATTATGTGCGAGTTTATGTGAAAGACTGAGAGTTATATGAGAAAGTTTTATAGTATGTGAGAGTTTTATCATTATCCAATAGTACACAATTAAACATAATGCTAAATGGCCATATATTTAAGCTCTGTCGACAATTGCCCAGAATGTTCCTAATGTTATAATTTTGCCATTAGCTTGTCTTTACCCTCTCTCTCTCTCTCTCTCTCTCTCTCTCTCTCTCTCTCTCACTTAATCCAACCACCCCAATCCAGGTCATTAACCTCACTGAATTACTTTTATCTTAATTTCTGCTACTAGTTTAGGTACGACCACTACCCTGCCAGCCTGATTAATGAAGCGGTGATTAGATTAACTCTCTCTCTCTCTCTCTCTCTCTCTCCTGCTTTTTCCTCCTGAACCTCGTCTCTCCTTCCTTCCTCCCTTCATTCATTCATTCAGTCTCTCTCTCTCTCTCTCTCTCTCTCTCTCTCTCTCATTCCTTCTTTTTATCCATCCATCCATCCCATGCATCAAACCACCCATCCATCCACCCTTGCTTGCTTGCTTTCTTTCTTTCTTCCCTCCTTCCATCCTTCCCTCCCTCCTTACTCCCTCCCTCTAATTCTTCCTCCTATCCCTCCTCAATCATCCTTCCTCTAACCCCATCCATTCTTACAGAGGATCCCATTACCTGCACACTCCATATCCCAATCCTCCTCCAAGCCTTACTTTCCCTCCTTCCTAATCTCCCTCCATCCTCTCCATCCTTCCTCCAATGCTCCCTTCACTTCCTATTTTCCTCACTCCCAATCCTCCTCCACCTCTCGAATCTAACTAATCTTTCCTACCAATTTCCCTCCAACCCTCTCCACCTTTCCTCCAGCTCTCCCTTCCCTCCCTACCTTCCTCCCGCCCAATCTTTCCCCACCTCCTAACACCCTCCATTTCATTTTTCCCTCCAATTTCTCCCGCTGTCTCTCTACATACCATTCTTCCTCTCTCTCTCTCTCTCTCTCTCTCTCTCTCTCTCTCAAAAAATGCATTTCTTTGTGACCCCTGAGAGAGAGAGAGAGAGAGAGAGAGAGAGAGAGATTCCTCCTTCATAATGAAAGACGTAAACAAAACACATACATTATAATCATGAATGAATGGCTCTGCAACTCAATTCAACCCAGGTTATGAATGAGGAGGGCTACACTCACTCCTCTACTACCCATTCATACTATTTACTTTATGAATGACCAACATGTGCATCGTAGTATTGTAAAAAACGGGACACGTGTGACTGATTTTTCTGCCGAAAGGTATGTGGACACCTGTAGTACAGTGACGCATGTTTTCTTCTTTCTTCTGTTTTTCTTTACACTCAGATGAAGGATTGTGCATTTCGTTCTTGCTACTTCCACAAGAATTTACTTGACTTACAGATTTTTCTCGACTGGAGGGATTAATTACATCCTTCATTAACCAAAGATGCTTAAAATCGACTGACAACAGGTCGAATAAACTTAAACAAGATGCGGTGCCAAGGCACAGGAAACCCGTCCCCGGCAGTCATTTGTGCTGATGTACGGTATAAACACAGCAGGATATCTAGTCAAAGATGTCACATCAAATTTGTAGTAAATCGAGTGAAATTGACGATTTTATGCCCATCTGAAATATTAGGCCCGACCCACCTGACACTGAACCCCCTGACCGCTAACTGGGGGGTGACCCTCCTGATGTAATGAGGTATGTTATAGGATGCAGATCTGAAAGATGCACCTTTAGGTTTTGGTTTCATGTCGATATGACAAATTTGAAAGGAGTTATGGCGAAAAAACGATTTTTTTTTTCTCATTTTTTATTTTTTTATTTTTTTTTTGCATTTTTTGGGGGCCTACAGTCTGGGTCTTGGTCCAATTTGGCCCACAATTTAATCAGGTGATAAAAAGGTCATAGTCCATCATCCCTGTAATTTTAATCAAAATCGCCCCACTAGTTTTTGCGTAAAGTTGTTAATAGACACATAGACTGACTGGCAAACAAACAAACAGACAGACAAACCGAGTGAAAACAATACCCGTCCCCGTGCCCCTCCGGGGCGGGGACGGGCATAAATTTAGTGGATTGAAGAAGCTTATTCAGTCGACAAGGCAGACGATTTGGTGAAGTTATCTAGCATGAAATGAAGGTTATATGTAATGCTCCGGGTTTAAGAAGCTACTCCTAAGCTAAAAGGAAAATCGTCTTGTGGCAGCAGGAATTTAAAACTCTAATTGTACTGAAAGCATTAATCATCATCATCAACGTCACCATCGTCGTCGTCGTCGTTGTCGTTCTCGAGGCAGGAATTTATAATAGATGTAGTCAAATAGTACTGGATGGAGTTAATCATCATCATCATCATCATCACCACCACCGCCATCACCACCATCATCATCATCACCATCATCATCATCACCACCACCATCACCACCACCACCACCGTCGTCATCATCATCATCATCATCATCATCATCACCACCACCATCACCACCACCACCACCGTCGTCATCATCATCATCATCATCATCATCATCACCACCACCATCACCACCACCACCATCACCACCACCACCACCACCGTCATCATCATCATCATCATCATCATCACCACCACCATCATCACCACCACCACCGTCATCATCATCATCATCATCATCATTTAAACCCAAAATTCTAACACACTGCAGTGGGCTATGAAAATTTTGCTGATGTAATGCACCGTAATTTTCACAACCCCCCCAAATATATTTTCCTGGAACACTTTTATAACACCGTATAATGTGCTAAGCGCGTGCAAATGTGCGACTTAAATATTAATGTCTTTTTACTACGCACATTAGAGATTAGTATGTTGGTAACGAGGCATTTTTTGTGACATATGTTCCTGTGTGTGTGTGTGTGTGTGTGTGTGTGTGTGTGTGTGTGTGTGTGTGTGTGTGTGTGTGTGTGTGTGTGTGTAAGGTGGTACATAAATAACTCTCCTTTTAAAATCTCGCGTGCTGGGGGCACGGCACAGTCAGCGTAGTCAATGTCTACTTTGCATCACTTTTTCATTTCCTTCTCCCACTGCCACATCCACGCCCACACCAGCAGACTGATCCGTTCCCAATACACATAAACTACAACCAGATATTTTCAAGTGCAGCGCAGTTTAAGGCCCATCCTGTTTATCCCTTGCAGTTTATATCAGTGTTAATTCAATGTGTATTCGCCATCCCGCATACAATGAGTGAGATAATAATTATAGCTTCCTTCTTCCGATGGTGTGCTGGAGAGGGACGCCTTCAAGTGGTGGCATCGATATGACTGGAGGGTGGAGATGCCCGGGTACACAAGCGTTCCCCCACTTCCCTCCCTGTTCCCCAAAATGATGGCTGTTTGCAGGAGAAAGCTTCAGCCTGCATTCCACTGGGTTGGCGCTGCTGATGAACCTTGGGCTACAACAACATCAGCAACTACTGCTACTACTACTGCTGCTGCTGCTGCTGCTGCTGCTGCTGCTACTGCTGTTGTTGCTGCTTCTACAAGACCAGGGCGAACGCCAAAGAAATTTTGATTTACGGCTGTAATCCCTCTTTCCTACGAGATATTTTTGCACTCGCCTGTCCAAACAATTCTACGGTCTTAGTCTGCCCTGTTACACAATCTCAACGAGTGCATACCTCCGCCAACGCCAATAAAATTCTTATCACTTATTCCAGCATCCAGATGTGGATCGATGTAATCAACTGTTCCTTAACATACTGACCAGTTAAACATGATTTCACGGTAGTCCGATAACAACTTCCTGAGGTATCTTGCACATAGACAAACAGAAAAAGACACAGGTAAATGCATAATCCCCGTCCAATTTCGGTGGCGGGGGTAATGAAATTCTCGGGGTAATGGGGGCAAATAGTCATCCGGAATAATTCTCATCCGGCACACCCTCCGAACAACTAGTGGGCCATTCTGTGCCACCATGACCTACTTCGTTCTAATTAGTCTAGTGGTCAATGCAGCTCAGTTCAGGTTTGTTCAGGCCCCGCACATCCAGCCAGCCAGTCACTTTACCTCTTCATTGCGAGGACTGTCTTTGTTTTATTTATCTACTTATTTATTCATTTATTTCCTTTATTAATTGTTTGTTTGCTTATTCCTGTTACGTCCAGAGTATGAGGGCGAGTTAAAAAAAAATGGTCGGATGGGTGGATAGGAGTGAGCAGGAAATTGAGAGAGAGAGAGAGAGAGAGAGAGAGAGAGAGAGAGAGAGAGAGAGAGAGAGAGAGAGAGAGAGAGAGAGAGAGAGAGAGAGAGAGAGAGAGAGAGAGAGAGAGAGAGAAATGCCAGAGCTGTGCCGGTCATGAGAGGGGTAAAGCGACATTATAAACATGAGATGCAGGAGGACAAAGCAGAGGAGGGAAAAACATCGCTGAGTTAACATAGTATAAAAAAAAAACACACACACAAACATCGGGTTTCTGTCTAGTTGTGTATAGTTTCTCTCTCTCTCTCTCTCTCTCTCTCTCTCTCTCTCTCTCTCTCTGTGGGTCATTAAACAGTTGCATACACATTTTTTTTCTTATTTCTCTCTGACAGTACGTACCTCTCTCTCTCTCTCTCTCTGGGGCATATTGCAACGGCGGGGCGCGTCACACAGAGGCCTGGCTGTTACGAGGGTCAAATTGGGGTGGGCGTGTGCAGTTTACGACACAATCACAATTTCACGCCACGACACAGACGCCTCCACCGGCCAAGTCCAGCGTGCTATTGACCAGGTGTGTGTGTGTGTGTGTGTGTGTGTGTGTGTGTGTGTGTGTGTGTGTGTGTGTGTGTGTGTGTGTGTGTGTGTGTGAGATCCCAGAGACAACTGAAATGTGAACCGGTGAACTGCAGGCTGAAACTGTCCCTCTGCCCTCCAACAATCTCCATTCAGGGACGGGGAAGTAGCTGAGGGACGTTTGTACAACCAGGCAGTGGAGCCGTCTGGTTATATCGGTGTCACCACATGAAGGCGTCCCTCTCCTACACCTGGAACACAGGTAACAAGCTCACGCACCCTTGCCCTCACCCTGACCCCTCAATATTGTCCTTCCGTATCATATTCGTTCCAAAAAATGCCACAACACTCAAAGGCTCTCATGACTTACTCTCAGTTTCAATTCTCACCTACATCTTCTCTCATTTCCAACTCATCTCCACGAAATTGCCCTTTTAATGTTACCTCCCCCCCCCATAAGAATATTAAATACAAATTAGTGAAAAGAATGAAGTTACTAAAGCGGCCATAAAATCACTTCGTTTTCCATATTACTAGAAAGGAAAAAAAGGGGGGGACAACTCTGCCTTGACCTGGTCCCCTTAAAGTAACTATTCAGCATCTACATAACATTAAATCACCTTGTTTTTCCTCACGTTCATTCCTATGTCAGCATTCTCGACGGTCCCTAACACCTTTTCCTAAACGACTTATTTTTCTTATTACGCATTACTGTCCTCCTCTGTGTAATCCTTCCAATATCGTCATACTTGGCATAGATACCGTGCAACTGGATATTAACTGGCCGTATCCAAAAATAAATCGCTATGGAAAAAGTGCTACGCGGCTTCCATACCCGACAAGAATACAGTTCCTAGTTTCCTCCCCTCTCAAACTCCTCCAAGCTCAGACAACAACTGCTGAATTTTCCCTCTGAATTCACGTCGAATACTGCATCATCAGCAAAGAACAACTGACTTAACACCTCTTCCTTAGCGATTTATTTTTGGATATGGCTGATTCATAACCTTTTGAGTGTTCCTTATGCAAAGGCTGGCGATAGTGGTATGATTTATGTAACGCAGATGAGGGCAGGAAAGTGTAATAAGCAAAATAAACCGGATAGGAAAAGGTGTCAGGGAGCTTCCTCAACCGATGGGAATACGGGCCTCTGTCTCCCCCCTCCCTGGATCAATATCTACTTGTCTGTGTGTGTGTGTGTGTGTGTGTGTGTGTGTGTGTGTGTGTGTGTGTGTGTGTGTGTGTGTGTGTGTGTGTGTGTGTGTGTGTGTGTGTGTGTGTGTGTGTGTGTGTGTGTTTACCCATTAGCAGACGAATCTATCTCTCTGGTACTAGGAAACGAAATTTTGGGTGGGTAGATTGACCTATGGAATGAGTAAGAGAATTTCGAAAACAGTAATGATGAGTGAATGGATGAATGGTCTTTATTTTACTAGATAATATAGTTCCTTTACGCTATACTCCTTTTTCTGGATCCCCTTCATGTAACCGTGAAAGAAGGTTACGATGAGGTGGTGGCAGGACATAAAAAAAAAACAAAAAAAACTATTATATGAGTTTTAAATATTTCCAGGGCAATATTTCACCGCAATGACATTTATATTTGCCTCACTTTTTTCCAGATTTATGTATACCAAATAAAAAAAAAAACTCACACTGAAGGGGATAAACCATACTTGATCACATTATTTTTTCTCCAATCAAACTTGTTCGTAAGGGGAAACTAAGTATGATGATGTCTGCCCGTGTCATACTGTCTCCTTGCTGCCTCCAGACGATTTTATTCAGCACGCTAAACGCTTTTCGTGGTGAAGGTGTCTAGATCTCCCAACTCTTTAATCCTCCTCCCAACTCTTTAATCCTCTAAGTCTCAAGCACGCCGTTGTTCGATGTATTCACTGGCGCCTCACTGTACACAAGTTAGTCTAAAGAACGCGTTAGCCAGGAACAGGAAATGCAGGGGGTTTAAAGTGAAAAGAGGAAGAGGCCTAAACTGGTGAAAAGAGGAAGTGCAAGAGGCCTAAATTGGTGAAAAGAGGAGTTGCAAGAGGACTAGACTAATTAAGAAGAGGAAATGCAGCAGGACTAGACTGGCGGAATGAGGAAATGCAGGAGGACTAGACTGGTGGAAGGAGGAAATGCAGAACGCTTAGACTGGTGAAAAGAAATGCAAAAGACCTTGACTGGTGAAAGGGGGAAATGAAAGAGGACTGGACTGGCGGAAAGAGGAAATGCAAGATGACTAGATTTGTGAAAAGAGGAAATGCATGAGACCTAGACTGGTGAAAGAGAGAAATGAAAGAGGACTGGACTGGTGGAAAGAGGAACTGGAAAAGACCTTGACTGGTGGAAAGAGGAAATGCTGGAGGACTCGAGTCATGAGGGACCGGGTAATATCTCACGGTAATAATCCCACTGACGGGTTAATGAAGATAATTGTGATATCGGATTTTCTCATTTGCGGGTTAATGAGCAGGGCTGGAGTTATCACGATCTCTGTTAGGCAATTTCACGTATTTCTCTGTCTGTCTGTCTGTGTCTGTCTGTCTGTCTCTGTCTGTCTGTCTGTCTGTCTCTCTCATTCGCGTACCCCTAAACATCGACGACCACTCTAAAAAAGAAATTATCCTTGAGAAATGGAAAACACCTTCAATATATGATTCATTATTTTATTTATCCGACCGCCAGACCATTTTAGCCAACTTCGAAGACTGCCCCTCGTAGTGAAGGGGTAAGAAAAAATATCAATTCCTACGTTACGTTTATATATATATCGTTCTTCCTACCAGTGGACAATTTTTTTCAGCTTCAGGGCGAAACCTTTCGTAGTTTGCCAAAGCTTCTCGATCACACTGTCATTATTATCATTATTATTACTGTACTAGTTTTATTTTTATTATTATTATTATTATTATTATTATTATTATTATTATCATCATCATTGTTGTTGTTGTTATTATTATTGTTATCATTATTATTATTATTATTCTAAACACCCCCACTCCACACCACAAACCTACTCCACCAGACATCCCCACTCCACACCACAAACCTACTCCACCAGACATCCC
This sequence comes from Coenobita brevimanus, assembly GCF_032717465.1. Lineage (NCBI taxonomy): Eukaryota > Metazoa > Arthropoda > Malacostraca > Decapoda > Coenobitidae > Coenobita > Coenobita brevimanus. Next base: position 61,789,462 of record NC_136977.1, read on the forward strand.
CACTCCACACCACAGACCCTCTCCACCAACATCACCACTCCACACCACGCACCTTCTCCACCAACATCCCCACTCCACACCACACACCTTCTCCACCAACATCCCCGCTCCACACCACAGACCCTCTCCACCAAACATCCGTACTCCACACGACACTCCTTCTCCTCCAAACATCCCTACTCCACACCCACAATCCCATTACATATCCCATCAGTCACCTCTCCTCTGATTCCCACTCAGCTCCACCATGCTATTTACTCCCACTTTCTCTCACATCCCACTTACCTCCACTCTTCCACTCCACTTCCACATCCCTACTCCACTTCACCTTGATCCCACTGTCGGCTCTCTCTCTCTCATCTCCACCCAACCCTACAACATCTCCACATCACCTACTACCACCCACTTTACATCACATCCACATTCAACTCCACATCATTCCACTATACTCCATCACACTATCACCTCTACTCCCGCTCACCCCCCCCCCCACCGAACCGCATCCTCCCACTCCACCCAACATCCACTCCACGTACCAAACCTTACCTCCTACTCCACATCACATCCACACATCATCCACTACCTCAACCTTATCCTCCACATCACATCCACGCTCAACTCCTCCACTCCACTCTACTCCACTACTTCCCATGCTCACACGCACCTCTCATTCCACCCACACATCTTTTAACTCCACCCCACTCCACATCACATCCACTTTCCACTCCATTCTACTCCACAACCCCTTCTTCTTTCGCTCACACTCGTCTCCCATTCCACATACACACCTTTAAACGCCACCTTCCACTCCACATCACATCCACACTCCACTCCACCCCACCACCACCTAACCAGTGTGGGTGGATATGTAACAAACTCATATTTTTCACCTGCCTTCTGCCAAACAAAATTTCAATTGTACTCTCAAATCACGTTCGGAACTTAGCCTCCCCGAGATATAAAAGTTACTAAACAGTTTATGTCGACATTTGCATACGTTTTTTCACAGAGATTTCGGGATGAGGCAAATATTTGGACACACACACACACACACACAAACATTCACACAGGCGCGAGCTCTTTTATACATCGTGCACACTTAACTGTAGACAGATAGATACAAATATAAACAGATATATTCACAGATATACAGCAGAGACAGACAGATGGATGAACGGATGGCGGGTCAGATATAGACATAAATATATAAAGTTAGATAAGAGCAGACAATGTGTATAGAGAGAGAGAGAGAGAGAGTGAGAGGTGTGTGTGTGTGTGTGTGTGTGTGTGTGTGTGTGTGTGTGTGTGTGTGTGTGTGTGTGTGTGTGTGTGTGTGTGTGTGTGTGTGTGTGTGTGTGTGTGTGTGTGCGTGCGTGCGCGCGCGCGCCTAAAACTGCGGTAACTGATGTCGCATGTCTCTACTACTGCAGTGTACATAAAAACTGAACATCTGCCACATAAAAAAAAAAAAAAAAAAAAAAAAAGGAATATAAGAAAATAGAAAAACCAAAATGAAAAAATCCCGTCCATGTGTGTTTATGAAGGCTAGTGTAAATTTTTTTGAAGTGAGAAAGAATGTAGTTTTATTTATTTATTTATTTATTTATTTTTTAACGAAGGGCTGCATGTAAATTTTGGGGAAAGTGAATGGAAGTGGTGTGTGTGTGTGTGTGTGTGTGTGTGTGTGTGTGTGTGTGTGTGTGTGTGTGTGTGTGTGTGTGTGTGTGTGTGTGTGTGTGTGTGTGTGTGATTTGTTTTTATGGAGGCTGTAGTTGTAGGTAATTTTTTTTGGGGTGACAGTGTGGCGTGTGCATTTTCGCAACATAAAAAAAAAAAGAGAGAGAGAGAGAGAGAATGTTATTGTTATTACAGATAGTGAAAAGGGTTGTCCTCTGCTTCTGTGCATACTGAGAGAGAGAGAGAGAGAGAGAGAGAGAGAGAGAGAGATCTGTTACCCTGTAGAACGAATCAAAGTTTTGTTTTTAAGGAGTGAATTTAAAAAGTAATTTGTCATTCCATACCAAAAAAAAATAATAATAATAATTACCGTAGTTATAAACGTGAATACAAAAATATACGTCAAGAAATAGCGTCAAGGATTCTTTTTACTAATAAAGATTAACCGCTTTAATACGATGACTCTCTTTTTATCCTGTTCGGTTTTGGAAAGATCTATTGAAATGGAGGTTAAATTAAATAAACTCTCAATTTATGATGAACCTTTGATCAATTTGGTCTTACTTGCTCGTATTCTCGTCAGTAAAGGAAGCTCCCTCACACCTACTCCTCGGCGATTTATTTTTTTGATATGGGTGGGTATTATCGAGCTGTACGTTGTTTATGCAGAGAATGGTGATAGTGGAATGATTTAGGTAACACAGAAGAGGAAGGCAAGGTGTCATGAGCAAAATAAATCGCTAAGGAAGAGGTGTCTGAGGTAAGAGACTTAGTGGTAGGTGTAATCCCACGCTTATTGGAACGTGAACCCAGTGGACTGCTGGCTGAAGTTACAATCCTTTACAGTCTACCGTCCTCTTCGCGAAATAGGGAGTTGAGGGACGTTTCTATAACCAGGCATCTGAACAAACCGGATATATCAGTGAATCTATCTATCTATCTATCTATCTGGCTATCTATCTGTCTATTTGTATTTCCCAACTACTCCAAGTCTGTGTGGACGTATTATAGTGAAGAGGCAAAAGGAGACTATATTAAACTTCCCTATTTCAAGACGTTAAAAACCGCTTGGAGGAGACCAGAAAACACTAAATTAAAGCACCGTATTTGAGAAGTACGATTTTTTCTATTCTAAACCTGCCACCACAAGACGATTTTTTATTCAGAACTATCCATCGTAGTGAGGGTGTCAGAGGCAATCTTAATACTCGTCTTTAATTCTAACACGACTTCTAAGATACTTGTTACCGGTGGACCATTTTAATCGCCGTGGGACACAACCCCGTAGCGAAGCAGGTCAGAAAGATTTATATTTCATTTATACAACGGCCCTTTATTCAGGGTCTTGAGGATGGAGTTAATGTTCATCTCTTCTAACGTACATACCTTCTCATTACCTTTGACACCTTAAATATACCTCTCATCATCTACTTTTTTGTACATTTATCCTTCTACAAGCAGGTAACTGAACATGATGTGGCCTGAAAGAGCCTGATTTAATTTGTGTAAACTTTATTCGACATACCTGGATGTAAAGCAGCAATTTACCGTCTCCTCAGCCATACCATTCTCACCGCAATAACTCACCTGCAAAGGAGAAACACTGCTGCATTAATCTACACACATTTCAAGCAACAATGTATACAAAACAACGTGTAGATCCTATATACTCGTAGGCCTACACGTTACCCTCTGCAGCAGTATACCTTTTCTTGTTCTTTTTTTTTTTCTTTTTTGGTTTCCCACTTTAAAAAAATGGAATTATTGAAGGATATCTCTCCAGTAATTTTTTTTCAACAATTTTTAGTTTACGCATCTAACGCCAAACGATTTCATTCAGCTCAGGGAAATCCTCTCGTAGTGAAGCGGTTAACACACTTCTAATTAAGCACAGAGAGAGAGAGAGAGAGAGAGAGAGAGAGAGAGAGAGAGAGAGAGAGAGAGAGAGAGAGAGAGAGAATACAACAGCGAAGACGAAGTGGGGGAAAAAAAATAACAGTGTGAGGGACAAACAGGAAAAGGAGAAGAATGAAGACGAGTCAGTGTCAGTGTGAGGGGAGTGAAGGTGAGGGGAGTGGAGACAGGGGAGTGAAGGTGAAGGGAGTGGAGATGAGAAGAGGGACGGTCAGGGGAGTTAAGGTGAGGGGAGGGAAGGTCAAGAAGGACGTGAGGGGGAAAAAGCGTGAAGGGAGTGAGGGTAGGGGGAGTGAGGGTATGTGGGGGAAAAGCCTGGTATCTGGGGGGGTGGATAATCTCGTTGTCATGGTAACTCAAACCTCTCTGAGTACCCCTCCAGCTCCCCTACACACACACACACACACACACACACACACACACACAAATAGTTAACAGGACTTCAAATATACTGTCCATGAGTCCACTTTGCACTTACACAGCTGATGTCCTCTACGCAATGGAAGCTAAACCAAATCCCATAACCAACTACTTCCTTCATAACAGTTCCTGGAAACGGCTGGGAAAGAAAGAAAGAAAGATAGAAAGAAAGAAAGAAAGCAGAAGTGTGTAATAAGACCTGTAACAATGTAAAATTCTCGCTTGGACTTTACGCACAATCAGCATTAAAAGTTATATTCTCTCTTGCTTCTCTCTGGCGAATCCTCAGCAAAAGACACATATGACACTGATCGGAAGCCAGATAAAGTCACCATTTTCAACTGCAGTGGATTCACCAAAATTCTCGACGTTTTTGGAGAGAGAAGTAGGAGAGGCGACAGGGCTTCTCACCCCGACTGTACACTCACTCAGACTAAAGAGGGACTGCACTGTGGCTGACTGTTATCTGACTGTTTATTATTATTATTATTATTATTATTATGATGATGATGATGATGATGACTGTGGCTCATTATGCTTGCTGACACACACACACACACACACACACACACACACACACACACACACACACACACACACACACACACATACACACACACACATATGCAATAAACATTAAATACAACTCTATATGCATGAATCATCTCTTGCAATTACACACACATAAACATTAAAAGCGCGCGCGCGCACGCACACACGCACACACACACACACACACACACACACACACACACACACACACACACACACACACACACACACACACACACAGCAAATTAACAGGGGTGATGAAAGTTGTGTGCACAGGGAAGGGAAGGCAAGAATTAATTACAGAGAACAAGAGGACGATGAAGGGATGAGGAAATGAGATAGATAGATAGATAGAGATAGATAGATAGATAGAGAGAGAGAGAGAGAGAGAGAGAGAGAGAGAGAGAATGAGACAAAGTGTGTATGAAAGACACAGAGAACAAACCGAAAAGAGAAAGAAAATGATAAATAATACAAAGAAATGAATGAATAGAAGAGAGGAAGGAGAAAGAAGAGAAAATAAGAGTGTAAGGAGAGAGGGAGGAATAGGAGACAAAGGTTAATAAAAGAAAGAGAGAAGGGAGGAAGCGAAGAAGAAAGAGAAAAAGCAGGGAGACGGAATGGAGAGAGAGAGAGAGAGAGAGAGAGAGAGAGAGAGAGAACCAAAAACCAAATATCGAAAAGCCACGAACTTACTATCAAGGAATAAAGATATGAAGAGAGGGAAGGAAACGAGGGGGAAAAAAAATACATAATATAAACCAAAACATAAAACACAGGAACTAAAAGCCAACCCTTCAGAGGGGAATATGAGGGGAATAACAGGGGATTAAAGGGTAAACTGTAATTAGAGGGGACGACGTACAGGAGGCATGTGTAATATCAACATAACAACCAATAACAAAATCTGGTGACGAGAGGACTGAAAATAAAACATGAATAAAGCCACCCCTATATAAATAAATAAATAAAACATGAATAAAGCCACCCCTAAATACATAAATAAATAGAGTCAGTAAGGTAAACATCAATGGCCTTTTCACTGCACCAACCACGATATAAAATAAATTACTTATAGAAGGAGAACAAGACAATATGACAAACTATCTTTTATCAATTGGTCCTTGGGCATTCCACCCTTGATTTTCACTACCAGGCCGTTCTTAAATATATACAGGCTGTCCAGGTACTTCGCTTAATCAAAAGGTTATTCCAGGACTAATTTCGACGATTGAAAAATACTGTATCAATATGGGTCCAGTTCTCAACCGCAATGAAGCTACAATTCTGATGACATGGGTGAATTACGAAGCAGTCCAATTTCAGCCGTAAGTCATCTGTAACTGCAACTCCATAAGGGCTGAGAACTGAACCCTTGTATATTAAAATCAGTTACTCAAAATCAACCCTCGAATAATTCCCTGAAGTTAGTGTGTTAAGTACCCAGTGCATAATAAGCTTGACGGCCATGGTCACTCATTTAGCGGCCGACTTTCATCCTCCATTTTTTTCTTGCATTTTCATATTTTTTGTTTTAGTCCTTCATAAACTAAATCAATTACGACACTCTTTTCCTTTTTCCTGAACGGTGCTAGGCCCCAGGCTCGTAATCTCGTCGCTTAAGTGATTTATTTTGTTACAATTTTCTGTCCTCTTCTGTGCTACACAAATCCTTCCAATATCGCCACACACTGTATATACAACACCTAAAAGGATATTAACCATCCACATCCAAACATAAATCGCTAAGGAAGAGGAGTTAGAAAGCTTCCTTAACTGACGAGTGTGGTAGCTGGGGGAAAGATAAAGCTCGCAGAATGAAATCACAAACCAAAACACACAATTAAAAAAAAAATCTTCCAGCACCTGAACTTCTATTAATATTTCCCTTCACATCAAAAGTAGTATTATGTATGAGTGTCGCCCCAAGTCTAGCGCCATCCTCCCCTTTATTTTTCTTCCATTCTCTCTCTCTCTCTACTCCACTCGACCTTATCTTTCTCAGCTTTTATCTTTGCCCCACACTACCACACTGGGGTCTGCGGATGGTCCAGATGGGGGAAGGGAACACTGCAATTGCCTTTGGCTCATGAAAGACTCAACAGTTGTGAAATGGCCAACAAAAACTACAGGATCAAAGTCACCCATTTTACTGTATTGATTGGAAGATTTATTTTCTATCTTATTTTTACCCATTTACGCCTTTATTTATTTATTTATTTATTGCGGTAACCGTATTATGACTCAGGTAAAATCGCTCAGGGGCAGCACAAAATCGTCTGATGGTAGCAAGAGCAGACTGAAACATCTTGATCGTAGTGAAGGGGTTAATAGGGACGATTTTTAAACCCCCCAGTCTGAGGTCTTATACAAGGTGATTTTACTCTCTCTCGCTCTCTTTCTCTCTCTCTCTTTTGAGGGGGAGGGGGGGCTTGCAAGAATTTCGGAACTGCAGGGGGTAAGATATATTCACTCATCCATTCTTTACGGTACTCTCTATGTTGAATAAAATCGTCTGGAGAAAGAGCATATAAAAAAAATAGAAGCAACATGATAATAGCGTCCCCGGAGTGAAGATATTAAACTTTTTTCCTTGGAGAAGCCTGTCTTGATCTAAATAAAACTGATGGTAAAACAATGAAAGAAAAAAGGTTATCGTGGTGAACAGGTTAAACGTAAGAAATAAAAAATCCATCCAAAATCAATCAATCCATCTACCTATCTATTTATCTATCCATCGATCGATCTACTTGTTTATCTATCTACTAAAACGGATGGTGTGTAAAAAATAGATAAACGTTACGACAGGAGCACTAAATTCGGAATCTGACTACACAAAATAAAAAAAAATAACTTCAATATATTCTGCATTATTAATCAAGTTATAAGGCTTAATTATACACATACATATCACCGTACAGGAGGCTAATTGATAATACCATACCTTTCCATTAATTAGGGCAATCACGTGTAAGTCCAATGAATAACGGAGGAAAAAAGTGGAGAGAGAGAGAGAGAGAGAGAGAGAGAGAGAGAGAGAGAGAGAGAGAGAGAGAGAGAGAGAGAGAGAGAGAGAGAGAGAGAGAGCGTTACGTAAGACAGACAGACAGACGGGCAGGACGGATGAATTTGGGCACGACAATAGATGGCCCAGAAATGTGATGATTACCAACCCCAAACAAGAGGAACAACAGTGCCCTTTGTGTTGGTAGGGGAGTTGGTTATTGTTGGCAGGAGGGGAGGGATGGGGAAAGGAGGGGAGGGGAGGGGAGGGGAGGGGAGGGGAGGGAAGGAGGGGTGGGGTGGAGAGGGGAGAGAAAGAAGGGAAGTCATCAGGAAATGGGGAGAGCAGGAGAGTGGGGAAGTGACGGAAGACTCTCTCTCTCTCTCTCTCTCTCTCTCTCTCAGACAAAGGAGTTTTCCAATCTGTTGTACGTGTTACGAAAAAATCCTATTTCTCAATATTGTGCTGTTCCTTACTATACTCTTTTTACTCTAACTTGGCCCAAAACTGCCCTCTCTCTATCCTGAACGGTAACAAGAGCTTAACACTAGAATATACTAGCTAGTCACGAAGAAGTGCAATGGAAAGGATGTAGAGCAGAAGCATTCTCTTATTTTGCCACTGAATTGAGAAAAATAAAAAACGAAAGGGAGAAAATGTGGGCCAAGGTAAGATGAAAAGAGTACAACCTATCTATCCTCTCTCTCTCTCTCTCTCTCTCTCTCTCTCTCTCTCTCCTCAATGTAAATATAAACCCACAAGTACGGGAACAAACTTTAATACTCAACTTTTATGATGCAATTAAATGAATGTAAATTTCTACGTTCCTGGCTAAGTATTAATGTTATTGTGTGTGTGTGTGTGTGTGTGTGTGTGTGTGTGTGTGTGTGTGTGTGTGTGTGTGTGTGTGTGTGTGTGTGTGTGTGTGTGTGTGTGTGTGTGTGTGTGTGTGTGTGTGTGTGTGTGTGTGTGTGTCAATCAAATGGTCAATAATTAAGGTACGCAAAAAATTAACTGTATCGACGTTCATGTACACAATCATATATACATACATAAACACATACTTACATACATACAGTACGTACACACGCCTATGGTTAGACTACATACAGACTTGCATACATACACCCATCTTCATACAAATAAACAAAAAAGCATATACACCTATCTTGATATATACATAAACAAATACACATTCACATACACAGACTGTACGTAACTTTACACACACACACACACACACACACACACACACACACACACACACACACACACACTAATACAGATGGTGCGTGTGGTGTGGTACAGCGCCCATATCACTGAGCTGGTAATCCTATAATCCCAGGTTCGATCCCGGAGCACCAAGGGCAGATATTACTGGGATTTCATCTGGCTTGTAATTACCCTCATTAACCACTTATTGCCTTTTACTGTATCTGGATCCTACTCACCTGTTTATTACCGAAAAACAGGTTGATGATGATGATAATGATGATGGCTGTGATGATGATGGTGGTGATGATGATGATGGTGATGATGGTGATGATGATACATAATTAACCTGCACACTTTCATACTGTAATTAGTAGAGGTAACGCCGTGTCCTGAGACATCCACCTGTTAATTAAGTACTGTGCCTGTGCTACCTGAAGGAGTGCATGGGTGGGTGGGGGGTCAAAGGGCACCTCATCCTTGTGTGGTTAATGATTAGAGGTGGTACTCGGTCGGACCCAGGTGTTCTCGGTCTCGAAACACCTGCTATACCCGAGACAAGGCAGGATCTAGTCTGTCAAAAGTCATGGAGAACTCTATCTAAGGAGCAGCGTAAAGCCATGAGACATCAATCTAAGGAGCAGTGTAAAGCCAGGGAGACATCTATCTAAGGAGCAGTGTAAAGCCATGGGACATCTATCTAAGGAGCAGTGTAAAGCCATGAGACATCTATCTAAGGAGCAGTGTAAAGCCATGGGACATCTATCTAAGGAGCAGTGTAAAGCCATGAGGACATCTATCTAAGGAGCAGTGTAAAGCCATGAGGACATCTATCTAAGGAGCAGTGTAAAGCCATGGAGACATCTATCTAAGGAGCAGTGTAAAGCCATGAGACATCTAAGGAGCAGTGTAAAGCCATGGAGACATCTATCTAAGGAGCAGCGTAAAGCCATGGAGACATCTATCTAAGGAGCAGTGTAAAGCCAGGGAGACATCTATCTAAGGAGCAGTGTAAAGCCATGAGACATCTATCTAAGGAGCAGCGTAAAGCCATGAAGTCACTAATCTAAGGAGCAGTTTAAGTCGGTATTAGTATGTGAAAACAGCAGAATTCATCAGACATCATACTCCGTCACTGATGCTGGAAAGAATGCCATCAAAGAACTTTCTCGCCTCCCAGAGTGTACAATCAACCACAACAGTATCGTCCCCCTTACCAGACGAATCATTCTGGAGCAAGGACGAAGCACAGTGATATACAGGGTGATTATAAGTGCAAATATTGTCCGTGGTAATTACTAGTATTCTAAGCCGAACATTGATTATTTATATATATATTTATTTATTTTTTGATGCACCTGGCTGGTGGATTTGAGATGTGTCTGCAGAACTCGCTCATATTTACATCTATCGAACCTCAGGGGTGTAATACTTCTTTGTCTGACTGTACATGGCTAACATATCTATCTATCATCGAAGGTACCATATCTATCTATCATCGTTTACTGTCCCATCAGGAACAAAGGATCTCGGGGCTAGGCTATTCATTACGGACATTAGAGGGAAAGTGACTAGTTGACCTCCCCTGAGTGGCATTACGTGAGCAATAAACCCCAACCACTCCAAGGATATATACCCTTTAAGGTCATATTCGATTCAAGTACATCATCAAACTAGTAGAACCGCAAAAACCACCTTTATTGTTCTTAATATACCATAATCAAGACGGATGACTTACATGAAACCAAAGAGACGTAGAGCCACACACACACACACACACACACACACACACACACACTCACACACACACACACACATTCATGAGATACCACACTCACTCATACACGCGTAAAAATAGAAACGGAGATTTCTGGGCTCGTAAATTTAAAAAAAAAAACTTCAACCAATTTACAAGATAAAGAAGAATCCAATGCTATTATACATTATTGCTGGTACTGATAATTTTGCTTTTCGTTATTTTGTCACTTATATTTTCCTTCTAACTTGACTGTGATGTGTGTGAAGGTTCTATGAGTGAAGATAAATGTATACACAAAGAATCTTATATATATATATATATATATATATTAAGCCAAGAGGGGTTTATAAATATGACCCATGACACCTGACCAAGTGCAGTGTCAGGTAAGAAGAAAAACAACACCAACAATGATAATAATAATAATAATGATGATGATGATAATGATAAAAGTAATAACAATAATAATAATTACAAAAATAAAAATTAATAATAATAATAATAATAATTATAATAATAATAAACATGCATGAAATAATATACAAACTCATGGTGTACACATGGTCCATTCACACACACACACACACACACACACACACACACACACACACACACACACACACACACACACACATACAAACACACCAGCGGTTGTATTTACATGGATATTCCAGTACACAAGCAGATGAAGGCGCTGTTTACCTATTAATGTCCGGGTACACACACCTGCAAAGCATGCGAACACACACACACACACACACACACACACACACACACACACACACACACACACACACACACACAATGTAAAAGCACCACGAAGGTCATCACTACATATTTCCGCACAAACAAAAACACACACAAATGACGCACATCCATATCTAATTACACACACACACACACACACACACACACACACACACACACTACAAGCCTCACTATTTCCCATAATCATTTCATATTCATTATGCCTTTTTCACTTTCACTTTCATTTTCTGTCCCCTCATTTTTTTTCACCCTCATACATTCATTCATAGGCCCTTGCAATTTTTCACGCTTTCTCTGCAACAACCCTTCCATTTATGCATTCATGCAACAGTTTGCAACATACACAAATACCCACTCACTCAGTCCCCGTCACTATTTCAGTCTCTCCCTCCCGTCCTCCCACTATTTTCATATATAGAACCTTCCCCCGCTCTATCTTTACACACACACACACACACACACACACACACACACACACACACACACACACACACACACACACAACGATGCTTATTTAATATTCTTTTTCGATTACATCTCTCGGGTGCACAGTCATATTCTGGGTTGATAATACCACACACACACACACACACACACACACACACACACACACACACACACACACACACGTATACACCTTAGATTAATACAACACCCACACCACTCAGGCCGCTCCTCTCCTCGTATAATATTTTCCTTTCATCTCTAGCTCGAGTCAGGGAAAATGCAAATCGCTACACACACCAGAGTAACGCAAGCCGTGTGTGTGTGTGTGTGTGTGTGTGTGTGTGTGTGTGTGTGTGTGTGTGTGTGTGTGTGTGTGTGTGTGTGTGAGAGAGAGATTTTTCACCAATAACGTTGAAAATAAATATCTTAACATATAACCCGAACTCCTTTTAAAGAACCGTAAATTCTGAATGAGGTCTCTCTCTCTCTCTCTCTCCGTGAAATACTGGCTCTAATGGCGAAATGGTTGGCTGTGGCGGTGGGAGGTTGGGTGTGGGGGGTGAGGAGGGGGGAAGGGGGAAGGGAAGGTGGAAGGGGGGGAGAGGAGCATGGGGGAAGGGAACTTTTTAGCTATATACTTACGGCAGATTTTTTTTTTGGGGGGAGGGGGAGTTCAAAATTTTTAAAACCATCTTCACTACAAGTCCTCCTTAACTATACTATTTTCAGTCTTGTGGCTTTTTTTTTTTTTTTTTCATTTTTCAGTTCTACTCTTGCTATATTCAGACGTCCTCTCTCTCTCTCTCTCTCTCTCTCTCTCTCTCTCTCTGCTGTTATTTTATGCCTGTCTCTCTGTCTCGACCTGTTTACATTCAAGTTTCTCTGTCAGTCTGTCATTTTCTTCTTCTCAACCTGTCGGTCCATCTCGATCTGTCACATATTTTGCTCTACTCTCTCTCTCCCTCCCTCTCTCTCTCTCTCTCTCTCTCTCTCTCTCGTTATTATGCCTGGCGGGTATTGCTTGAGAAGGAGCCTGTTTAATATTGCTTCCCCTCCTACAAGCGGATGGGGAGGGGAGGGGAGAATGGGAGGGGAAGGGGAGGGGGAGGGGAAGGTAGGGGAGTGAGATAAGGAAATATCCTGTGCATATCTATCTATCTTGTGCGTATCTATCCAACTGTCTATCTATCTATCTCTTTCCTTTTATCTATCTTATGCACATATATCCCTCCATCTATCTTTCTATCTATCTGTCCGTCTGTTTATCTATTCATCAATCTATCTATCTACACAGAGTTATTGTAGAATCATTACCCAGTCAGACTGTCTATGATTTGGAAGAAAAATGCATAATGATGATGATGATGATGATGATGATTAAGGAACATGTATGATGTAATGAAGAATTTATGATAATCTGGGCGTCTTTAACTCTTTATTTCTCTACCTACACTTTCTGTATACTGCAATATACTTTTTTTTAAATCGCAGTTTATATATTTATATCTATTTAGATGCAGACTTTTCTCTCTATATTATTATCATTGTTTATCCGTCAATTTATCTTTGGTGCTATCTATCAATTAATGGATCAGTACGCCTATCTATCAATCTATCTCTCTGCCTATCTGTCTATCCGCCTATCTATCTATCCATCAACATATCCATCTATTCACCTACCAAACCATCCACCTATCCATTCACACATTCACCCATTCATCCATCAATTCTTTAATTCACCCACCCATCCATCAACCAAGCAATCTATTGTATCTATCTACATCCAAGCACTGCATCTATCTATATCCAATCACTGTATCTATCAATATCCAGTCCTCTATCTATCACTCTATCAGCACAGCAAATCCACTGTTGCTCGAGGGGTACCACGTCAATGTAAACTATTCGTGGGAACAACACGCTAACTCCACTCCACTCCCTCGTCTCATCGCTTCCGGTTACCTTATTTTATCCTCCAAAAACTCCAGACACAAATTCCCCCTCCTCCTCCTCCTCCTCCTCCTCCTCCTCCTCCTCCTCCTCCTCCTCCTCCTCCTTTTCTTCCTTATCCCCAGCATCATCAACCATTTCTTCCTCCTTCTCTTCCTCATCCTCCTTGTCCCCATCGTCATCATCCTCTTCCTCTTCCTCCTCTTCCTCCTCCCCCTCCTACAACTACTACTACCACTACTACTACAACTCCTCCTCCTCCTCCTCCAACCAATCCCTTCATCGTTATTATTCTCCCTATGGTTTCCTTCACCTTGTCATACGATAACATTTTTCTATTCTCAACCTCCAGACGATTTTCTTCATTTCGAGTTGCAGGGGTTTACACAGAGCTGGAGGGGGTTTACACAGACCTGGAGGGGTTTATGGAGAGTTGGAGGGGTTTACATAGACCTGGAGGGGTTTACACAGAGCTGGAGGGGTTTACACAGAGCTGGAGGGGGGTTACACAGAGCTGGAGGGGTTTACACATGAGCTGGAGGGGTTTACACAGAGCTGGAGGGGTTTACACATGAGCTGGAGGGGTTTACACATGAGCTGGAGGGGTTTACACAGAGCTGGAGGGGTTTACACAGAGCTGGAGGGGGTTTACACAGACCTGGAGGGGTTTATGGAGAGTTGGAGGGGTTTACATAGACCTGGAGGGGTTTACACAGACCTGGAGGGGTTTACACAGAGATGGAGGGGGGTTACACAGACATGGAGGGGGTTAACAGAGCTGGAGGGGTTTACATTGAGCTGAAGGGGTTTACACAGAGCTGGAGGGGTTTACACAGACCTGGAGGGGGGTTACACAGACCTGGAGGGGTTTACATACAGCTTCCATCAATCCCTCCACCACTAGAATGATTTCCTAAGATGAATAAAATCGTCTGTAGCAGCAAGAATTAATACAAAAACAAATCTGACGTCCTCGATCTGAAGGGGTTAATTTTTGTCCTCCTCGCCTTCCTCTATTCTCATTCATTTTTCATCGCTACCCACCAATTCCAAAATTATTCACTAATTTTTCACATACCCTCCCTGCCTATCATTCACTTCATCATTATGCATCAACTCTACAAGGTCTCCCCCCCCCCTCTCTCTCTCTCTCTCTCTCTCTCTCTCTCATATCACCCTTATGCACTGGTTATACAAGGTCTATATTTCTCACGCTTCTATAACTGCCTCTCCGTCTTCCTCCTCCCCTCTCATTCACTTTCACCTTTATGCACCAGTTCCTTAAGACCTATAATTTTAATGCTCCTCCTCCTTATACCCCTCCTTCTCCTTCTCCTCCTCCTCCTCTTTCTCCCAGTTTCTTCACTATCATTCTTCTCCTATGCCATCTTAACTTCATTCACTTCCATCAGTCTCCTAAGGTTTCTAATGCTAACACTTGTCACCATTTTTCTAATATGCACCAACAACATTAAATTCTGAGTTACAATGCCTCTCTAACTCTCCTCCTTATTCCTATCATTCACTGTCTTAGTAAAGCCAGTTCGGTAACATCCTTAATTCTACTGTTCCTTTACTTCCCCTTCCTCCTGATTCTCCCACCGATCACCTCATCATTATTTACACCTTGATCGACTCTATAATCCATCCATCCACCTATCTATAGCCAGAAGCCTTAATCCCGTGAGGGGTGTCCACAAACAAATCGCCTCCATGTCGCCCTGTCCCCTGCCACTTCGCCACTCTCCCCCCAGCTCACACCCCCCTCTCTCATATACAAACAAATCGTCTCCATGTCGCCCTGTCTCCTGCCACTTCGCCACTCTCCCCCCAGTTCACACACCCCTCTCTCATACACCTCTCCACTCAATAATATTAATGCCTATGTGATTCCTCTTTCTTCCATCCCCAAATGCATTACACGTGGCCACAACACCAAATGGAAAAATGAAGTGTGGGCGAAGGAAAATAACGTTCTTATGCAACACAGGTATATAATATGTCTTCCTTTTCCTGTGCGTTACCTTCCTAAAATGGAAAAAATAATATTAAGGCAAATATTTAAGAGAGGTAAATGCGTTAATAGACAGATATATATTTGCCTCTGTCTCTGGTTTTATCTATCCGTCTAAAAATATCTATCACTCCATCTAATTATACATATAATATAAAGACCCTAACAGTTGGATATATGAATATAGACATACAGATATACGTATATACACAGACAGACAGACAAACAGATGGGCAGAAAGACAGACAGGGATACGAGAGAGAGAGAGAGAGAGAGAGAGAGAGAGAGAGAGAGAGAGAGAGAGAGAGAGTCAACATTTAACGCCTGGGCAGAGTTAAATACGGGTTTTGCTGCAATAAGGAGGCCAATTGCACTAAGGAGACTGCAATCCTCTTTCGGGGGATCCTACCGCGCCTGGAGCCAGCCTCGAGAGGATTGAATCGTTTTAAGTAGATTCAGGCTCCAACTTGCGAATCTCTCTCTCTCTCTCTCTCTTTCTCTCACGTAGATTCAAGAGCGGACTAACAGACCCCTCTCTCTCTCTCTCTCTCTCTCTCTCTCGAGGTTTGTCTTAAGCACATTCAAGAGCGGACTTACGGATCTCTGTCTGTCTGTCTATCTATCTATCTATCACTAATTATTTTGGGGACGAACGACAGAGATGCGAATATTCTACAATGATTATTTATTTTAGTAATAAAGGATAGTTACTGATAAATCAGTTTGTTTTTTTTTTTTTCTTCGTAAAGAGACAGGGAGAGGGCTGGGAGACGTCTGTATAAAACCGGACACACACACACACACACACACACACACACACACACACACACACACACACACAGCCGACACAACACTCGGATATTCACATGAACAAATTTCACTACAGACATCCCGTTCCCATTCGTACTTTTCCAACATGGGGAAGGATTTGTTCTAGCTGTCACTCTCCCACCTACGAAATGGTCCGGTTCTGCAGTGGGCTTCATGTGGGTTGTTACAATTACAATTAAGCAAAATTTGTTATAATGTGTTTTTCTCGACATGGGATAATTAGAAAGGATGATGATGATGATGATGATGATGATGATGATGATGATGATGATGATATACCCTCCCTACCACCATCCCTCAGCCTATCCCATGCCTAGTCGGCCTGGAACCATCATGTTATTTTTCACTGGACAGACAATGACGCGATGGGGGAAGCCGTGAGAGGGGTGAGGGGAGAAGGTCAGAGGTGAAGGAGAGGAGAGAGGGGTGAGGAGTGAGGGGAGAGGGGTGAGGATTGAGGGGAGAGGGGTGAGGATTGAGGGGAGAGGGGTGAGGAGTGAGGGGAGAGGAGTGTGGATTGAGGGGAGAGGGGTGTGGATCGAGGGGAGAGGGGAGATGAGTGAAGTCTGAGGGGAAAGAGGAGAGAGGTGAGGGGTGATGGAAAAGGGGAGAGGAATGAGGGCTGACGGGACAGGGGTGGAGGGGGGAGAGGGCCAGGTCACTCACCCCTCTGCATGACGCTACACTCTTCTAACGCCTCCTGCATGACGAGACAGGGAAAGGGGGGGGGGCAAGGAATGACAGTCGTATAATTTCACTAAAGACAATGAATCAACTGCATGACGGGCTGGGGCGAGGGGCTACACGCATGGCAATTTCCGTCACTCTATAACACCCCCTGCATGACAAGTCCAGGGTAGATAGACAGGAGGAAATGTCATGCAGTTCTACCTACTGAATCGTGCATGACCGGTTAGAGAGGGATTACGAGAGAGAGAAAAGTCGGGTAATAGCAGTCACGCATGAACCCCTCTTGCATGACGAGGCTAGGGGAGGAGGCATAGGATACTGAGCCTACTGCATGACGGCCGGGGAAACATGGCGCTAAGTGCATGACGGCTGAAGTGGAGGACACGAGAACGCCTTGCAATTTCAGGCACACACTACCACCTCCTGCATGACGCCATTCACCCACACCTGCATGACAGGCTAGGGGAGGAGGGGCAGAAGAGGAAAGTCATGCAATTTATCGTACTCGGGGCACTGAGCAAACTGCATGACGGGAAAGGGAGGGGTTAGACAGGGAAGAACGTCATGCAATTTGAATGAACTGCATGACAAGCTAGGAAGGGGAGAGGAGTAGGAGAGGAAGAAAATCATGCAGTATCATCACCATATTGGAGGCACTGAGGCAACTGCATGACGACTGGCAGAAGGGAAAGAAAGGTTAAAGAGCAAGGATGTCATGCAGTCTACCTATGGACGATACTATGCTAAACCAACACCTGAATGACGTTTATTTCATAGGCAAGAAAACAGAAGAGAAATATAATCATGCAGTCTCACGGTACTGGACAAAATGAGACACTAATACTTTGTGCATGGCTGGGGAGGACAGAAGACAGGTAGCGAAAGATAGTTCTCTGCTCTCCGCCATACCCGAACATATCGTGCATGACGGGTCAGGAAGATACAGATATAAGAGTCATGCAGTCTCAACCTAATGGAGATACCGTGAAAGCTGCATGACGGCTAGCTAGAGGGAGGGGAAAGATAAAAGGGAAGTGTTATGCAGTCTCCTTTTATCGCCAAAACCGACTGCATGACGGCTAACTTGAGAAACGATGTATATGACGGAGGACAGGCGTCATGCAGTCACATCGTACCAGACACTGAAGTAAGTGCATGAGGCCTAACCGAAGATATAGAGAAGGGAGGATAAGTATCATGCAATCACGTCGTATCAGATATAGAGTTAAGTGCATGACGGAAAGAAAAAAGAAAAATATACGAGAAAAAAGTGTCATGCATTGTCATCCCACTGAGATA
Organism: Coenobita brevimanus; assembly: GCF_032717465.1. Classification (NCBI taxonomy): domain Eukaryota; kingdom Metazoa; phylum Arthropoda; class Malacostraca; order Decapoda; family Coenobitidae; genus Coenobita; species Coenobita brevimanus. The sequence continues at coordinate 61,807,999 of NC_136977.1, forward strand.
ATTTAACCACCAAATATTTTCTGCATGGCGGCTGTTTAAACCCTTTCAGTGCGATGACGTCTTTCTTGACTTACTCTTGCTACCCTCAGACGATTTTACTCAGCTTAGGACAGGCTGTTTTCTCTGGAGGGGTTGGACAGAGCCTTGATCAACCCCTTTAACCAACAGGGGTTTTCCTAGACTGAATAAAATCGTCTGGTATCAGCAAGGAAAAAGTACAAAAAAAGAGCGAGGTACTGAAGAGGTTAAGGGAAAATAAAAAAGAAAGAAAATCACGAATTCATAGTAATCAACCCTTTCAGTACGGTGACGATTTATTCTACTTTATTCCTGCTACTTCCAGACGATTTTATTGAACTTAGGAAAGATCTCTCGTACTGAAAATAGAGGAAAAGAATACATAGGTACAGAAATAAATAAAGACATAACTCTGACCCATTCACTTCTAAACAGCGTCTGAGGATAGCAAAGACCAAAATAAAGGATGTCAATGATGTGAAGGAATAAAGGGAATAAAATCATGCAACCCTCCTTTACTGCGGACATCGACCCAACTTAAGAATGAAGAACAAAAAATTGGAAGGAAATCACGGAGTCTTACGCACACTGCAGACATCGCACCAACTTCCGCATGACGTAAAATAGTTAAAAATAGGAGAGAAATTCATGCAATCTCCCCCACACTGTAGAACCAATTTATGCATGACTCAAAACAAAGGCAAAATAGGTAGGAAGTCATGCAGTCTCGCTTCCCTGGAACTTTAACCGCTGCATGACGCCCACAGCCACGGGTATAAAAAGCTATAAGGGGAGGAAGGTCATGCAATCTAGCCATGTTTAGGATATAAAGGATTCACATGCACAGAATATTTGGCGATTTTTGTAAGGTGTGGAAATTCTCTCTCTCTCTCTCTCTCTCTCTCTCTCTCTCTCTCTCTCTCTCTCTCTAACACACACACACACACACACACACACACACACACACACACACACACACACACACACACAAACTTCATACTAAGGACTTCTCTTGAAATTTTTTCCTTCCTATCTCCGAGTTGCTAATCCATTACCTGATCCACTTTAGGAGTCTTTCTTGCAGCAGCGTCACTTTGGCCACTTAAGCTAATGACCCATAGCCAATTAAGTAGGAGTATCGCCCTTACCTCAGATTGTTTTATTTTCATTAGTTTATTATTATTATTATTATTATTGTTATTATTATTATTATTATCACTACTCCTCCTCCTCTTACTACCACTACTACTACTACTACTACTACTACTACTATTATTATTATTATCATTATTATTATCATTATTATTATTATTATTATTATTATTATTATATGTAGGAGCATCATCTGCAGCGGCCTGGTCAGTCAGTCATTCCTTAAGATTTTTTTTTTTTAACACAAGGTGCCTCACTGCCCTTAAGCCTTGTAACGCCTGAAATTAAAACCCTCAATATCCTGAATTATCTAACATTTTTGTATTTTTCGTTCTTTCAATCTCCATGTCACCAATCAATGACTCCATCCTATCTCGAAAATATCACTGAGATAACATTACTACACCGTTATTAATTCATTACATTTTCCTGCCACACTTTACCATCCTCGATACAATCCTGCACATTAACTGATTTTCTCTTCGTTACCAATCCATTACTTCAGCCTATCACGAGTTTTCGGTGATCGATGACACTGCTACTTCGTTACCAATCCAGTATATTTCCCAATCATAGTTCACTGTTGAGGAATAATCTTACACCCCTCTCTCTCACCCGCCTCTCTCACACACACCCCTCTCACTCACATCACTCTCTTATTAACATAACCTTCTCTCATTCACATACCTCTCTCTCAGTCACACACCTCTCTCTCACTTACACCACTCTCTCACTCACACCATTCTCACTCACGCATCCCTCTCTAACTCACACCACTCTCACTCACACAACCCTCTCTCACTCAACCACCTCTCACTCACACACCCCCTCTCACACACCACTCTTTCACTCACACATCCCTTTTTCACACACCCCTTTCATATTCCACTCTCACTCACACACCTCTCTCTTACTCTTCTCTCGCTCATCCATCCCTCTCTCACACCCTCCTCTCACTCACACACACCGATTTCAGTATTACTTGTCCAGCACATTTTTTCAGCACTAGAGAATACCACAAAGCACAAAGTATTGGCAGCAACAAGGGTGTTAAGATGGCTTGTTGGAGGGTTCACTGAAAGCCACTGAAACTATAGTCCCTCTACCTTATCTTGGTCCAGATTTTAACTCCGCCAAGGAGGTTATGATTTTGCCGGTGTTGGTTTGTCTGTCTGTCTGTCTGTTAGCAGGATTACTCAAAATGTTCTGAAAGGACTTTGCTGAAATTTTTTGGAGGGGTAAGGTACTGCGCAAAGAACAATCCATTAGATTATGGTGGTGATGCGGATCAAAAACCGGATCCAGGATTTTTTTGTTTGCTTGTCCACATGATATCTCCAAAAGTTCTCGACGAATTTCAAAGAAATTTTGTGGAAGGGTGGCCCAAGGGGCAAGAAAGAATTGATAAAATTTTGGGGCGGATCAGGATCCCGCAATGGCATTGGCGGTGGTATGCGCTCTTTGAGTGCTATCTAGTTGTCCTTGTGAAGCTTTTTCACGTAGTTCATTGGCAGAAGACGACTATGCTGTGGCTCTACATCCTCTCCATGGTATTTGTTCGTGACTACTGACTAACACCATATTACAGTGCTAATAGCCTATATTGGTACAACTCAGCATTCAAGGTGGAGGGAGGGCAATTTCAGGCTAATTTAGAGTTAAAAAAAAAAGTATAATTACAACACAAAGAATTATAATCTCGGGTACCATTAGTATCATTCGCTTCAGGCAATCTTCGTCCTTTGGCAGCTTATTTTCTTTAGCTTAATGACAGAATACGGCAATACAGTGGCTTTACATCACATCCATACCACCTCTTCCTGCCCCTTCCATAGCACCTCGTCCTGCCCCTTCCATACCACCTCTTCCTGCCCCTTTCATACCACCTCTTCCTGACCCTTCCGCAGCACCTCTTCCTGACCCTTCCGCAGCACCTCTTCCTGACCCTTCCGCAGCACCTCTTCCTGACCCTTCCACATCACCTCTTCCTGACCCTTCCACAGCACCTCTTCCTGCCTAGCATCCAGATCTAGGTTCAAATTCCCGTTGGTTGAGGAAGCTCCCTAAGACTTTTTCCTAAGCGATTCATTTTGCTCGTTACACCTTACTGTCCTGTTGTGTGTTATATAAATTCTTCTAATATCGCCAAACTCGACATAAATAACGTGCAGAAGGGTATTAACCACCCATACCCAAAAAATAAATCGCCAAGGAAGAGATGTTAGGGAGCTTCCTTACCCAACTATTCTCGTGGGGTATGGAGGCTCCCTAACACCTCTTCCTTAGCGATTTATTCTCCAAGTTACCCATTAATAACTCCTGGTTTGCTTCTTGTGTCTTTTTCACATCGACACTGAATACCCGAAAAACACACGAGAATATAGTAACAAAAGGAAATCAGAAATAAATCGGTAAGGAGGAGATGTTAGTGGGCTGAGCAGTCACGAGAGAGAGAGAGAGAGAGAGAGAGAGAGAGAGCAATTTTACGCCAAGTCAAAATGAACAGAGTATAGCTACCCTAAATTATAAAAAAAAAAAAAATAATGTGACCTGAGAAAATGTGAAAGTAAATTAAAAAAAAAAAAAATGAAAAACACTCTTCATTTACCACTACCATAAAAAAAAAAAAAAAAAAAAAAAGGCATCACATTTCGCTCATGAAAATTTTTTTGGAAATAGGCGGCTGCTAAATGAGAGGGAATGGCGTGGTAGTTCCCTGGTTATCAGCAACGCGAAATATTATCGTGGAAAATGGCTTGGAAAACTGGTAGAAAATTATGACCCGGGCTGGAAATCAGGTCAACGCTCTCACGGAAACCAGAAAATGCCAGTGACCTCCCCTGACCTCTCTTATGCATCCTGGTTTATCTATTATCTATTTTCTATCTATATCAATCTACCTATTCATCTATATCTATTTATCCATCTCTATCTATATCAATCTCTATCTATCTATCTATCCATTTTCATAGCTCTTTATATATCTATCTATTTCTATATCCATCTATCTACCTATCTATCCATCTATCTATCTACCCGAAGGGGCCGTGGGCAGTATAAGGAGCTACAGAATGAGATGTGTTTAGCGACGAGTTAGATGGTGAGCCAGATACTTAAGTGTGGTGGAGAATGTGGTGGAAAGTGTGGTGGACTGTAGTGATGTGGTGAAGAGTGTGGTGTGGTGGAGAGTGTGGTGGAGTGTGGTGGTGTGGTGGAGATGTGGTGGAATGCAGTGAAGTGGTGAAGGATGAGGTGGACTGTGATGAAGAGTGTGGTGGTGTGGTGGAGCGTGTGGTGGAGAGTGTGGTGGTGTGGTGGAGAACGTGAGGCCTTAAAGATTTCCTTAAGCAATACCTGTAAGAGTCTTATGTTTAAATCCTTCGACGTCTCCCTTAGTATGTCTGACGGTAGCAACAGTACACACACACACACACACACACACACACACACACACACACACACACACACACAGTTTCATTGGAGGTTATTTTAAACGTCACTACTACAAATCTGTCCTTCATCTGAACAAAATCGTCTGGAAGTAGCAGGCAAAGAAAATAAATAAAAAATCGTACTGAAGTGGTTGCAAAGACGCCATAACATAATTTACTTGCGTATCTTATGATGATGATGATGATGATGATGATGATGATGATGATGATGACGATGAAGATGATGATGATGATGATGATGATGATGATGATGATGAAGATGATGATGATGATGATGATGATGATGATGATGATGATGATGATGATGATGATGATGATGATGATGATGATGATGATGATGATGATGATGATGATGATGATGATGATGATGATGATGATGAAGATGATGATGATGATTATGATGATGATGATGATGATGAAGATGATGATGATGATGATGATGATGATGATGAAGATGATGATGATGATGATGATGATGATGATGATGATGATGATGAAGATGATGATGATGATGATGATGATGATGATGATGATGATGATGACGATGACAACAACGACGACGACGACGATGATGATGATGACGAAGACGATGACGAAGACCATGACGATGATGACGATTATGATAACGATAATGACGATGATGATGATGATATGCGTCGTCCTCTAAACCCATCCTCAATACGTAATACGGTTGCTTATTTTTTCCAGTCAAGTGCAATCCCAGTCGTATTAACCCCATGAAAAAAATCGGGAGAGTAAAAGAAAAAAAAAAGCAGGTAAACATGTCACTCAAAAAAAAAAAAAAAAAAAAAAAAAAAAAAAAAAAATGGTTCGTCTGTCCCTCGGTTATATATTCAGTTTTAATCTTACAACCATCAGACGATTTTTGTGGGGCTTGGGAGAGACTTTCTGAGCCGGGGGGGGGGTTAGAAATAGCTTTAATTTAACCCCTTCATTACTGGGGTATTTTCCTAAGCTGAGTAAAATCGTCTGGGTGGAGAAAAAACAAAAAAAGGCAATGTTCTCTGTTGAAGGAATTAGTCTTCTGAAAACAGTTGAGAGAGAGAGGGAGAGAGGGAGAGAGAGAGAGAGAGAGAGAGAGAGAGAATCTGCCAAAATGTGTGTTCGTCCCTCCGCCACGGTCAGCTTGCACGACTGAATGGCATCCTTTGCAAATAAAAAAACAAGTTGATTTACCAGTCAAAAATGCGAAATTAGGAGATCAACGTAGGAGGATGGGGGTGGGGGGTTATGGAGGGGGGGAAGAGGTGGAGGGGGGTTATGGAGGAGGAGGGGAAGGGGGTGGAAGGGGAGGGGGAGAGATGGGGTAGCAGAGAAGCCAAAAAGAAAGGAGAGGAGGAAAGGAAGGGGTTCAGGGAAAAGGAAAATGTTGGAAGGATAGAGGGGTGAGGAAGGTGGAAGGGGGTGAGGAAGTGGCGGAAGTGGAAATGGAGGAATGCGATAGGAGGGAATAAAAGAGGAAAGGGAGGAGACAAGAACGGGGAAAGTGGAAGAGGAAGAGAGGAAGTAAGAATATTGAGAGAGGAGGAGCGAGAGGGGAAAAAAGGAAGGAAGTGGTAAGTAGGGCGATTTGGAAGACGGAAGGAGAGACTGGGGAAGGGTGGAGGACACAAGGAAGAGAGAAGGGAGGGGGGGAGGGAGTGGGAAGGAGTGAGAAGGCGGGGAAGAGAGGAGGGAGGGAGTGGGAAGGCGGGGAAGAGAGGGGGGAGGGAGGGAGTGGGAAGGAGGAAGGAGCTTTAGCATAAAAAAGAAGGAGGGGGGAACGTAAAGAGAAGAGGGGAGGGAAAGGGAAAATGGGAGGAGGAGGAGGCGGCAGGAAAGAGAGATCTGGAAGAGGGGAGGAGAGAATGGAAGGGAGGGAAGAAGGCATTGGAGATAAAAGGAAAAGAAGGGAGGGAGGGCGATGGGTGGGGGACATGGAAGAGAGAGGGAGGGGGGCGAAAAAGATGGGAGGAAACTTAGAAGAAAAAACGAGGGAGGAGGTAAGGCAGAGAGGAGTGAGTGGAGTAGGAGGGAGGTTCGGTAGGTACGAGCTTAGAAGAGAGGAGGAGGGAAGGAGGGGGGTGGGGAAGGAAGAGGGATCAGAATGGAAGAGGAGGGAGGAGAGAAGAAAGAGGACAAGAGAGGAAGAAGGTATGTGGGGAGAGGAAGTGGAGAGAGTTACTTACTATTCCTGGCAGTGGATGGGAGATTCTGAAGGCAACGGTAGGAGATCTTACGGGCAATGGTGGAAGAATTCAAAGGGCTATGGTTGGAGATTTATTGGGCAATGGTAGAGGGACTTCAATGATAATGGTAGGACACAATGATAAAAGGACTTGGAGGGCAATGACAGGAGACTAAATGGCAATGGCAGGGGGACTTGGAGAGCAATGGATGGAGACGTAATGGGCAATGGTGAGAGCATTTGGAGGGCAGTGGTAGGAGACAATGGACAATGGCTGGAGAATCTGAAGGGCAATGCTAGGAGATTTGATGGGTAATGGTAGGGAGATTGGGAGGGCAATGGTAGGAGATTTAAAGGGCAATGGCATGGAAATATGAAAGTTAATGGTAGGAGACAATGAGGAGAACTGCTGGAGGGTTTGATGGGCAAGTGGTGGGAGATATGAAGACCAATGATAGAGGATTTGGGAGGGCAATCGCTGTGGGTTTAGTGGGCAATATCGACGGAGGGAGGGGGGGAATGTAAAGAGAAGAGGAGGGAGAAGGAAGGAAAGGAGAAGGCGGAAGAAGGGGGATATGGAAAAGGGGAGGAAGGAGTGAGAGGAGGGAAGAAAGCAGAGAAGAGAAGAGGTGAGAACGGAGAAGAGGTGAGAATGGAAAAGAGTGGACGGAAGGGCGATGGGTGGGTGATGTGGGAGGGAATGAGGAAGTGAACAAGGAGGGAGGGAGGAACAGGGCGCCTCCTTGTATACAGAGGAAGAACACAGTATTTAAAGTATTGAAAGATATATCAAGCGATTTTTATTACAAGAAGCTGGTGGCTTATCGACACTTTTTTTACACTAAGATATGGGGAATATAAAACCATCTTATAACACACAGAGAGGCATTCAAACGGAATTCTTCTCTTTCTCTGTCTCTGTCTCTCTCTCTCTCTCTCTCTCTCTCTCTCTCTCACACACACAACTCTTCTCCCAAGGAAGAGAATATTTTACAACAAGCTTGATAAAAGAAAAACGAACTCCCTCTCAAGGCCTGCGTAATATCCATGGTACGAAGGATTAAATATACAAGTCGGTATGGCACAGAAATAATTCTTGAAGTTTGGCCTTATCCATTCACATCTCCATAGCTGATGAAAACTGCTGGGCGGTAGCAAGAAAACAGGATCAAAGACAGCTATGACAGGCGCACCCACCCCTGCACTAATATAAGCACACAAAATAATTACCGGTATTTACGGAGGAGGGGCGACCCCCTGAGGATCCCTATCTGCTCAAACTCTGGTCTAGGTGTAGGTGTGCCACTATGCAATATTTTGTGTTCCCAGATTAAAGAAAACAAGGCACTGTTCCACTTTCCCTCCCCCTCCCCCGTGAGGGCGGCTATCGAGGTGCCACTCTGCCTCAAACGTAGCCAAGGTGAGCTTCTACCCGTGTGCACCATTTCGTGTGCATAGGTTAAAAATTATGGCAGTGCATATTGGCTTTGTTCAGGATCCCTGGAGAAGCATCCCTTCCCCCCGTGTGGGGTGGCCCTCGGGGGTCCTACTTTGCTTATGACCTGGCCCGAGTAAAGCTCTAGCACTGTGCAAAAATTGTGTTACTGAGTTTAAAAAATGTAACCGTACCTAATGGTTCTGACCGGGGCCCCCAGTGGACGGCTCCCCTCTCCCCGTGGACGGCTGCCCTCGGAGGCCCCACCCTGCCTTAAACCTGACCCGGGTAAAGGTCAACTGCTGTGCAAAATTTGTTTTTCAAACATACACACCGTAAGGTCTGGACACAAGCCTTTACAATGGTACAATTAATCAGTGAGTGAGTGAGTGGGTAAGTGAGTGACTGAGTGAATAGGTGAGTGACTGAGTAAGTGAGTGAGTGAATGAATGAGTGGCACAGTCAGGGACAGGCACTATATCTGGCCGCTCCTGTGGATGCAGCAATAACAACAGTCATCGGATCAAGGGCATGGATTTCCTTCATACACCCCGGCACTCGTCAGTGTTTTTCGTCCTGAAGATTCCTCACTCACCTCCAAAAAAAAAGAGAGAAACAAAGGAAACCATGACAGCCATCCCTGAGCTGGACAGATTACCTAGTGGGACGTCAGTCAAACCAGTCAAATCCTTCTTTTCCTCCTGACTGTTACAGGATTCCACAGTCATTCTTATCTACAGTTACACAATCTGTCTCTCTCTACATCATCATTTACTGTATATTATCACATCTGTCACTCTATCCTCATCATCACAGACATCATCACCTGCCACTTTACACATCATCATGTCACTCTGCACACATCGTCACACACTTCACTCTACTGTACACACACACACACGCCATTACATGTCACTCTGCACACATCATCACATCTGTCACTCTGCATACACCAAGTCACTCTACATACATCATCACATGTCACTCTGCATACACCATCACGTCACTCTACACACATCACATGTAACCATGCAATCATTTCCTATCACTCTACACATACCATTACACATCACTCTACACACATCACATGTCATTCTGCACAAATCATCACATCTGCCATTCTGCATACACCATCAGGTCACCCAACACACATCATGACATCACTCTACACACACCATCCCAACTTCTATACATCTGTCACTCTACTCACAGCACTACATCTCATCTACACACATCAAGAGAATCCATCATCACTTCCATCAACAAACTTGTGTCTCATTCTGCACACATCACATAAACATCTTCACAAACCTCATCTCAATCAAGCAACGCACACACAAACACAAACACACACACACACACACACACACACACACACACACACACACACACACACCGCTCGCTGGCTCAGTGGTAACGTTCTCGCTTACTATCTGGTAGGTGGGAGTTCGCGCCTCGCTCAGGATGTGAAAGGTTTCACTGACGAAATGGGTGGTTACTGCCCCTCTTGAGCAAGGGGATGGATGTGTGCGTGTGTGAAGGTCACAGCCTTGCCCTTAGATCGGACTATGTGAACTATCAGCTCCCTTCCAGGAGGGTAAAAGCTGACGATCACGACCATCAAGTGATCCTGACCGAACCGGTGAATTACACACACACACACACACACACACACACACACACACACACACACACACACACACACACACACACACACAATGATAAAAACAAGCCACAAAGAAGCCAGTACACTCTCAAAGCAACACACCATATATGCATCCACCCCCAAAAAACCGCAACCCAGACCCACTTCATCTATGACCACAAAAACCGTGAAACAATTGCCGCCAAAACCATAACACCACCATACACAATAAAACCATCCTCCCCTGAACAGCAACACACAGCCACGTCATCAGCAACACAATAAAACCAAGAGAAAAACCCGTAGCAAAACCAGAGCACAGGCTGGTAGGGTCGACACAGGAGGGGAAGGTGAGGGCAGCTGAAAAAGTCTGTGTTCATTATTACGCACGGACTCGGACGGAAAGGGGAGGCAGACTAATTCACACCCTGAAGGTTATTACGGCTCAGTGGGCAGGAGAGGGGTGAGGGGAAAGGGACGGGGGAAGGGGAGGGGGAGGGGAAAAGGAAGGAAGGAGAGGAGATGGAAAGGGAAAGAGGGGAAAGGAAAGAGAGGGGACAGGGAAGATGGAGGGCAGGGAGAGGTGAAGGGGAGGGGAGAGGGCAAGAGGAGGGAAAGAGGCACTAGGGGAGGAGAGGGCAAGAGGAGGGAAAGAGGCGCTAGGGGAGGAGAGGGAAGAGGGAAAAGGAAGAGTAGAAAGGGGAAAAAAAAAGGGAGGGGATACGAAGGGGAAGATGGAGAAAGGAAAAATCTTAGAGGAGAGGGATGACGAGCAAGAAGGGGAAAAAAGGAGGCAGTAAAGAGGAAGAGGGAAGAAAGAAGAGAGCAGACAGAGAGAATGAATGAATGAACAGAGGAAGGAAGGAAAAAGTTGAAAAGGAAGAGACACCGTGAAGAAAATGAGAGGGGTAGAACGAGAAAGAAATGATGGGGAAAGAGCAAAATGGACATGAATGACAAATATGCGAAGAGGAAACAAAGACTCCAGGATGGAAATGAAGAGGAAAAAACAAGGAAGAGGAAAGAAAAGGAGGAAAGAGAAAGCGAATGTGAGGTGAAAAAAGGAAAGGGAAAAGATAGAGGAAAATACACTGACTCAAATGACGATGATAACAGACAGGGAAATAGGGATGAAAATGAGAGAGAGAGAGAGAGAGAGAGAGAGAGAGAGAGAGAGAGAGAGAGAGAGAGAGAAATAATGATATACATGGAAAAAGATGTGAGACGATAATGATGAGGAAATTCATCAGAAATAACTAAGACAAGGGAAAAATATAAAGACAATGAGAAGGAAAAAGAGTAAAGCAACGTAGTAAAACAAAGATAAAGAGGAGGAAAATATTAAGAAAATGGGAGGCAAGAGGAGAGATGTTATTTAAAGAGGAAGAATGGGAATGAGAAAGAGAAACGAAATGGGAAACAGGAAGAAATTAAAGAAGAAAGAGTCTGGGAGAGGAAGGGAGGGGAGGAATAAGAGAGATACGGAAAGGGAGAATGTGGTGAGAGAGGGAGTACAAAGTGAATCTATATTATAAACAGTTTCTCGTATTTTAACATCATGATTATTACCCAAAAACACTAAGAGACGTATTCACTATAAAAAGTCTAGCGTATTTACCATCATCGTCTTCTGTAATGGGCTGGAATCTGCGTTTTTTCCCTATTATGTCCAATTTTCGTACACGTGATAAAAATATATATATATATATAAATATATATATATATATATATATATATATATAAATATATATATATATATATATCCTTTACGAAGAATACTCCACGGCGAAAATATAGAGGGATGACAAAGGGAAGAGACAGGATATGTAGTAAAGGGGATAAAGGGAGGAAAATAAAGAAAGAGGGGGAAGAAAACAGAGGATAAAGGGAGGAAAGGGAAGACAATAAAGAGGACAGGGAGGAAAGGGAAGAAAATAGAGAAGAATGAGAGAGGAATGGGAGTAAAATAGATGACAAAGGGAGGAAAGGGAAGTAAGCAGAGGATAGGGGGAGAAAAGGGAAAAAAATAAAAAGGATAGAGGGGGCAATGGGAGGAAAATAAAGAGGACAAAGGGAGGAGAGAGAGGAAAATAAAAGAGGAAAGAGGGAGGAAAGGGAAGAAAATATAGGATACAGGGAGGAAAGGGAAGAAAATAGAGGATACTGGGAGGAAAGGGAAGAAAATATAGGATACAGGGAGGAAAGGGAAGAAAATAGAGGATACTGGGAGGAAAGGTAAGACGAGGATACAAAGAGGAAAGGGAAGAAAACAATGAAGACAGAGGGAGGAAAGTGAGGAAATAATGAGGATAGAGGGAGGAAAGGGAAGAAAATAAAGAGGACAAAGGGAGGAAAGAGAGGAAAACAATGAAGACAGAGGGAGGAAAGTGAGGAAATAAAGAGGATAGAGGGAGGAAAGGGAGGGAAATAAAGAGGACAGAGGGAGGAAAGGGAGGGAAATAATGAGGATAGAGGGAGGAAAGGGAGGGAAATAAAGAGGATAGGAGAAGGAAAGGGAAGAAAATCAAGAGGAAAAAGGGAGGAAAGGGAAGCAATTAAAGAGGAAGGGAAGAGGAAAGAAGAGTGTCGCGTGGCAAGAGGGAGGGAGACAAGCACTGGAAAATTCAAGGTCTTCCTCGAGTTGTTTCCAAGGTCAACATTCCCTCCCCTCCCTCTCTCTCTCCTCCCTCCACCTCCCCTCCCTCTGCCTTTCCCCTTCTCACCTCACCTTCCCCTACCTCTAGACTCTCTTACCACTATTACCTTGAATGACCAACCCTACCCACCCAACCCCCAAAAAAAATTTTAAAGCATCTTTCCCCTCACTCCGCCCAACCACCACACCCTAGCCGCCCACCACATCCACTTGCCCTACCCACTTTGCCCAATCCATCCACACCGCCCACATCGCCCGACCACCCATCCCGCCGTCCACTTTGCAAAAGCCACCCACTTCGCCCACTTGCATGGCCGGGAGCCATCTGAGCGTTGCGCATTACGGAGGTTAATCTCTCGGGCATGGAAGCATACAATCCTTTCTCATATCCTTTTACTAATGCAAGAAAAATTTGGTTTCATCACGCTTGTTCTAATGCTGTCCGCAACAAGGACAGGGCCTATAAAAGGTACCGGAGCCAACCCACCCCTGAATCATATCTTTTATATGTTTCTGCCCGGAATCGTGCTAAGTCAGCTCTCTTCCCTTTATTCATCAATGATCTAAGCCATACATCTAATCCTAGTCACTCGTTCACTGATGATTCCACCCTTCACCCTTCCACTCGGTTTCCGCAACGTCCATCTCAGCAGTTACCTCAATAAACAAGGGATGAGGCTATGGCACACCTAATGTCTGACTTGGCTCGTATCGCTGACTGGGGTAAAAATAATCTGGTTGTTTTTAATGTATGAAAGAGTCAGTTTTTACACCTATCAACCCGTCAAAATCTTCCACAGGAGTACCCACTAATGTTTAATAATATCCAGCTCAATCCTGCATCATCCTTGAACATGCTTGGGGTTTCATCCACACGGGACTTATCTTGGAAAGATCATATTGCATTCTTGTAAAATCTGCTTCCAAGAGATTAGGTGTGATAAGCCGATTCCGTACCTTCTTTACCCCTGCACAGTTGTTGATTTTGTACACGGGTTTTATTCGCCCCTGTGTGGAGGACAACTCTCATGTGTGGGGAGGCTCCCCACATACAGCTCTTCTCAATAGGGTGGAGTCAAAGGCTATTCGTCTCATCAACTCTCCTCCACTTACTGGCTCCTTTCAACATCTGTCTCTTCGCCGCACTGTTGCCTCTTTATCTCTTTTCTATCGCTACTTCAATGGTCAATGCTCACCTGAACTGTCTGCTTGCATCCCTCCACCTCTACGACGGGTGCGTAGCACCCGTCTAGCAACAAACTCTCATCCCTTTTCTGTCCAACTCTCCAATGCAAGAGTTAACCGTTACTCCCAGTCCTTCATTTATGCAACAGGTCAACTCTGGAACTGTCTCCCTCTGTCTGTATTTCCTACTTCCTATGATTTCCAGTCTTTCAAACGCAGTGTGTCCAGGCATCTCGAAATGAGTGGATCTTGAATTTGGCTCTTTTTTGTATTTTTTTTTTTCTTGGAAGGAACGTTTTGCGGGCTCAGCCTTTGGTTCCTTCTTCCTCCCATAAAAAAAAAAAAACACACATTCATCCACCCACCCACTTTGCATAATCCACGCACTTCACCCATCTCATCCACCCACTCCACCCCTCCCCCGCCCACCCACCTACCCGCCCACCAACCTTGGGCCACCACAAGATGACTTAAAACTTACACACACACACACACACACACACACACACACACACACACACACACACACAGAGGAAGGAAAGTGGGAGAAAGAAAAAGGCAAGGGAAGAGTCGGGAGGGAAGGAAGAGGGAGACAGGAAGGAAGGAGAGAGTGAGAGAGAAAGAAAGGGGGGGGGGAGAGAGAGAGATGGAGGAAAGAGTGCGAGGGAAGGAAAGAGGGAGAGAGAGCTACTTTTAGAAGGTCAAAGGTCAGACATGTTGGGGTGTGGAACAGTTAACACGGCCGTGTGTGTGTGTGTGTGTGTGTGTGTGTGTGTGTGTGTGTGTGTGTGTGTGTGTGTGTGTGTGTGTGTGTGTGTGTGTGTGTGTGTGTGTGTGTGTGTGTGTGTGCTGAATGTTTATGTATATATATGAAGTTCCTGGTATTTGAAAAAGAAAAAAAAAAAACGAAATAAAGGTCAAACACACTTCTAATCTACACGCAGGGGGACGGGAAGAAGCTGATATGCACCAATTTAACACTGTAAGTCTACCGTCGTCAGATATCCAGCAATGTATGGAATAATTGTTAATTTTTTCACTCCAACTTTAAAAAGACACTTCCAATTGTTTTTGTCGCACCCGCAGGACCTGTGATATTCAGTGTGTGTCCCTAACTGTGTGACTCACTCACTCAGTCATTTTTTAAAGGATGAAATCTGGCAAGCTGCAGTCGTAGAGTTTTATGAACGTCACACTTCCACAGCATTGATTTCTGCCACATTCACAGGGACGGGTCTGGGGTGTGTCTGAGGTGTGTGTGTGTTGGGGTTGAACACGGTTTGGGTGGGTGCGACTATCAAAGGTGCCTTTTGTCTTGACTGGCATATGTACAGTATTATTAAAGTGAACATAGATACTGATCATACTCAGTAAATGCATTAAATTAATGATAATTAGCACTTGCAGTCAAAACTATGTAATACATACCCAAGAAGATTTTGCTGAAGAATGAACTGTCTACGGCAGGGCAATGAATATATATACAGCAAGTGGGTGAGGCTTATATCGTTTATGTAAAGTGAAAATTAGGTCACCGCATATTGTTCTGAATATATATACATGTTTCTGACAGACCTGGTGACCTGATTAGGCGCACGGTGGTCTGAAGGAGCCTAAATTAACATACTTGTAACTGAACCGATTTATGATTGAAACTGACCTAAATGGACCTAATTATCTCTGACGAGGTGTGAATGGCCTTACCTGGATCTTAGGCGACCTGAACAGACCTCAAAGTAGGACCGTATTACAAGTGGTTCTAGAGGTGTCGCAACGCATTTTCCTTAGCGATTTATTCAACATATAACACCAATATTCTTTTGCATATTACGGATGCAAGGTATGTCGATATTATAACGCTACACGTAACATACAGTACAATGCTAAGCTATGATGTGAAAAATAAATCGCTATATAAGATGCACTACGAAGCCTCTTACCTACTTACACAGTCCCTAGAATACCCTGAAGAGATCTGAACTTAATATGACCTCATTCGACCTTCCAGCACTTAAACTACCCTAAATGGACTAACAATGACCTTAACAGATTGGAGCTGACCTGAATACCTTAGAACTGATATGCAGGCTCTAAATCGACCTACAGTAGTCTGATGGGTTCTTAACACCTTCAAATCGATGACCTATTTTTCCATTATTGTTTTAACGAAGGAGTGACTGAAGTATGTTTTTAACCACATTAATGCGAAAAATCTCCTTTACTCTGAATTAAATCGTCTGAAGGCAGGAACAACAATAAATAAATAAATTAATAAAAATAAATCGCCACAGTGATGGGGTTAAGGGTTTTGATAATAAATAAACTGACCTCAAAATGGACTTCAAGTGGCCTGACTGGACTCAATGTAACCTTTCTTTACCTGCCTAAATGTGAAGTTCAACTTACTCTTTTCTTCAGTCACTCCATTCTCACGGCACCAACTCACCTGCAAAGAAAATGGATGCTTATGTTAGTCTATACAAAGATATGGGAGTATTTTACACACACACACACACACACACACACACACACACACACACACACACACACACACATTATCATCACATACAGACTCTTATCACTTCTCTCTCTCTCTCTCTCTCTCTCTCTGAAGAAGTGAATAAGATTAATCACCCCAGACTATAATTTGCTCCCCGTGTGTGTGTGTGTGTGTGTGTGTGTGTGTGTGTGTGTGTGTGTGTGTGTGTGTGTGTGTGTGTGTGTGTGTGTGTGTGTGTGTGTGTGTGTGTAAGGGGAGCGGCGACCCCTTTCCAGCAGCCCTTCCCTTTTGTGGTGGAAGCGTGAATGGGACCTGAGAGAGAGAGAGAGAGAGAGAGAGAGAGAGAGAGAGAGAGAGAGAGAGAGAGAGATGCCTCCCATGCCTTTCCACACACTGCATACAATACCCCGTTACCCTTTACATATGTGACGGGAAAAAAAATGCAAGTAGCTACAATATTTCAATTAAAGCCACCACATTACACGCTCAGGCTGAGGGTTAAAGAACAATAATTAGCTCTTTATTATCTGGCTGTGAAGGACGTCATTGTTTTGGGAACTTAATAATTCGCTTTTGTGTTGCCTTTCAGAGATGGAGAGTGAGGATGAGAATAATGGAAAACTTAATGGGAATGATGATACTGGTGGTGGTGGAGGTGGTTATGGGTAATTCGATGGCGATGATGATGATGATGGTGATGATGTGGGACAGTGGTGGTGGTGGTAGTGATGATGCTAATTAGGAAAGTGATTTATAATGACGATGAGTGAAATGACAAGACTGGAGGTCAAAGTGAGGAAGATGATAGCAAGGATGGTTGTGTGAGATTATAAACAGACGAGCAGAGACAATTGCAAATCCGGACAGAAAAAGTACACTGAATACAGAAATACATATAAATGAAAAATATAATAACTCTCTCAATAATGATGATAAGAAGCAAGGATGATAAAGAAAGGGGGAAGAAGGAGGAAAAGAAATACTACTGTCTTTACTATGAGGATTGTCTTTTGGGGTATATAAAGGCAATTTCTAACTTTATTACTACCAATGCTGACTAAAATAATCTGGCGTTAATAAGAGTTAAGTACAACATAAATATTCGTAGTTAAAAGGTTTCAGAATTTATAAACCCGTAAACTACCAAACCACCCAAATTAAACCAGCATCAAATCACCTTCCTCCCTGGCTGTCCAACCCACAATACAGGTGTTAATAGACGTGCTAATTACCTGTACCTTCAATTAACACCCACACAGCCAAGTATTCTCACCCGTGTTCAGTAGTGTTCACCCTCTTGTCTCGCGGTCGTATTGTAGGTGGAACAGGAGGCTTCGTGGCACGCCTTCCTTAGCGATTTATTCCGCACCTTAACATTCCCTTCCTCGGTATTCATATAGTTTTCATCGACAGTTTACGGCAAAAACATACAAGAGGATAATGAGGTGTTATTCCTAAGCGACTTTGTTTTCCCTATCTATATTTCTCCTAACTATCATTTATTTTCTCCATCTATATATTTCCTTACTTTCCTTTACTTTCTCCATCGATTACCGTGTTTTTGTCGTCCAGGCTTGAACTTGGGATTCGAAGCGCGTCTTGGGGCGCTTGGTTTCTGTCCGCGGAAACAGTCCAGGATACGCAGACGAAAAATTACGTGCCGATCGCAAAGTAAACAGAGGGGTTCGCCGAGGAAGATCTTCTGACGAATATGTAACTTACACGTAGCCGTTATTTGTGCTGAACTGGCTCTATATGTCGTTAATATCAGCCACCTGTACCCTAATTTTATGTACATAGTGCTAAATTCGTGATATTTATCATTTACGTGCCCTCGGTGGCCAGCCTCACTCTCCCCATCCTGCACAAAGACTCCTTCCGACCACGCTTGGGTGAGATACGAAGACGGTCTTGGTTTTGATGACAAATGCTTGGGCCGGCTTCATATCACTTTGGCCGACGAAAACGGCGCAACTTGGTTTCACCGATGATGGGTTCGAATCCGATCCGTCAGCTTCGACGACAAAAACGCGGCATATATTTCCCCCTCCTATCCTTTATAATCCTCTCTAGCCCATCCTTTCCCATCCATCATTTTCCTGAGCCGAGTTTATATATAGATCACCCCGCTCACCCCTTCTCATCCCTTGCCCCTCCTTCTTTCCCTCCCTCCCTCCCTCCATCCTTTCATCCTCTTCCTCCCTCCTTACATTCCTTCTTCCTCCCTCTTTCTGTTGTTCTTTCATTCCCTCCTTTCATCCTTCCTATTTCTCCTCCCACCTCATCCTTCTTTTCATCCCTCCTTCCATCCATCCAACCCTTTCCTCCATACCCTACCTCCTTTCATCTCTCCCTTTTCCATCTTCCATTCCATCCCTTCCTCCCTCCATCCACATCTTCCATTCCATCCCTTCCTCCCTCCATCCACATCTTCCCCCCCACCTTCCCTCTCCTCTTCCATCCCTCCTTCCATCCTACCCAGCTCACCTCCATTCCTCCTCTATCCTGTAACGAAAAACCCCTGCCTAACTACTCTCTCCACTCTCCTCGTCTCCTTAATCTCTCTCTCTCTCTCTCCCCCCTTCTGGTCAAGTTTTCCTCTCAAACATACCCCCTCTCCTTTTCTCTTCTCTCCTCTCCTCTCCACCCTCATCTTCCCTCCTCTCCTGTCAATTCTTCTCCTGCCTCTTCCTCTCCTCCTCTCATCACTCTTCCTCTCCTCCTCTCATCACTCTTCCTCTCCTCCTCTCATCACTCTTCCTCTTCCTCCTCCTCTTCTTCCTTAATTAATTCGCCCCTCTCCTCTTTTTACTGAGAGCAGAGTAAAATTAGGTGTGCAGGTAGCAAGACGGATGAGTGGGTAATTGGACTGTTTGGCGGGCAGGTAGGTAGGTAGGTCCGCAGGTAGGTAGGTAGGTAGGTAGGTAGGGAAGGAGGGAGGGAGGGAGGTACGTAGGTTGGTTGGTTAGTTAGTTAGTTAGTTAAATAGTTAGTTAGCTGGTTGGCTGGTTGACTGGTTGGCTGGTTGGTTGGTAGGTATGTAATTATTTAGTTCGATAGGTAGGTAGCTAAATATGTAGGTAGGTACGTAAGTAGATGGGTAAGTCAGTAGGTAGGTAGTTTAATATGTACCGGTATACAGACAAAGACACGCAGACTGCTCGATAGATACACAGATAGACAGACAGTGAGTTATGTAAGTAGGCTGGTTGGGAGCAATGTGGTAAGCAGGTTGTATTATGAGACTGTAAGATATGTAGGTAGGTGCGTAGGTAGGTTGGTAAATATAGTACGTAATGGTATCTAGACAGGCTGGTAGGTAGGACGGTAAGTACGAGCAGCGATAGTAAAGTTGCAGTGTAGGTAGGCCGGTAGGTAGGCGTGGCGTGTGAGGAGATAAGGAAATGACGGTGTAAGTACCTGGTATGCAGAAGGACTTATAAAATCTGGAAGACACGCAAGAAATGTAGGTAGCTAGATAGACAGATAGATAGACAGAGAGAAAATAGATAGGCAGAAATGTACGAAGGTCGACAGATATACAGGTAGGCAGGTAGGCAGATAGATAGTTGGACAAATACAGACATAGAGACATACAGAGAGACATATAAACAGAGAGCCTGATAAGTAAATACATACGGTATATAGATACTGTATATAGATAGACAGAGATAGATAGATACATAGATATAGTTATAAACACATAGACAGATAGATATACACACATAGATAGATAGACAGTTACATAGACAGACAGACAGATAGACAGATACGAACGTAGATAATCAAACATATACGAAACGGTAGGTAGGGAGAAAACACACAAATTAAAAAGATAGTGAAGTACAAAGGAAGATGATAAATAAGTAATCGCAGGTAGGGCACGGGTAAGACAATTAATCAAATCTATATGCAGTCAGAGGAGCAGGTAGCAGGTAATTAAACAGGTGGGCAAACTCATTAAGGGGAACATCTCAGGGGTGATTTGGTGGGTCGGGGAATGGGAGTGGGTGGAGGGTGGGTGGGTGGGTGGGTGGGTGGAAGGGAAGGGGGGCATATGAATGGGTGGGAGGGAAGGAGGGAGGATGGGTACATGTGATGGGTGGGTGAGTGGATGGAAGGGTGGATGGATGGATGGTAGATGTGTGGGAGGGAGGATGGATGGATGGATGGATGGTAGATGTGTGGGAGGGAGGATGGATGGGTGGATGGTGAATGTGTGACAGGATGGATGGATGGAAGGATGGCGGGAGGGAGGGAAGGGGGAAGGGTCGGGTGGATAGGTGGGAATGATGGATGGGTCAGTGGGTTGATGTGTAGATGGATGGATGGATGAACAGATAACTGAGTGGATGGCTGGGTGGTTAGCTGGATGGATGGATTGACAGGTAGGTGGGAGGCTGGAGGGGTAGTGGAAGGACAGACGGGAAGAAAAGACAGACAGCCAGACAGACAGATGACAACAGAGAGTGGGCGATAGACATATAAAGAAAACGGAAACAGACTATAAGGATACACAGACGGACTGGTAAAATAAACATTAATACACAAATAAACAGAGAAGCACCACGGAAATATTAGCATTATCAAAACCAAAAACTGAAAAAAAAATAAACATGATCTGAAAGCTTTGTGAGTTAAAAAAAAAAAAAGGGTATAAAAGAAAACGACCCGTAATCTTCTTAAAACATTAGCCAGAGATGCATTAGAAAAAGAGAGAGAGAGAGAGAGAGAGAGAGAGAGAGAGAGAGAGAGAGAGAGAGAGAGAGAGAGAGAGAGAGAGTAATTACCTTTAGGATTTAATGTCATTTCCCAACATTCATTAATCACTAAGGATGCTAAAGGACCTCCCTGACGCTAATGACTTTTACCTAATTACAAACACCAAAAAATAAAATTACATTATTACTTTGAAAATTTTATATGGGGTACAAATGTGCTTTCTCGGTCATTAATTTCTTTTTTGAGCAAGGTAAGCAATTTCCTCCTTAAATATGTTCTTAATTAAATCCAGGTATTCTCAGGTGCACCTCTCCTTATCATTCACAAAATTAATCTTATCATCTATCCATTTCATTCAGGCATTTTATTCTCATCTATCCTTCCATCCATCCAACCTGCATCTCTCTTCACATTCGTCCATCCATCTATCCATCCATCCATCCAACCTGCATCTCTCTTCACATTTGTCCGTCCATCCATCCATCCATTCAACCTGCACCCCTCTTCATATTCGTCCATCCATCCATCTATCCATCCATCCAACCTGCATCTCTCTTCACATTTGTCCATCCATCCATTCAACCTGCATCCCTCTTCATATTCGTCCATCCATCCATCCAACCTGCATCTCTCTTCACATTCGTCCATCCATCCATTCAACCTCCATCCCTCTTCATATTCATCCATCCACCCATCAACCTATCCATCCAACCTCAATCTCTACATTCGTCCATCCATCCATCCATTAATCCAATCTGCATCCACACTCCCATTCATTCATCTATCCAATCCTCATTCAGCCTCCCAACCATGCAACCTCCATCCATCCATCTATTTGTTTACCCATCCGTCCGGTCACCTATCCATCTTTTCATCTGTCTATCCATCCATCCATCAATCCATCCATTCATCTGTCCACCCATTTATCTATTTAACTATCTATCATACCATCCCTCCATCCAGCAACCGGCACAGATCTATATTTCTATCCATACTTTCAAAAATACATCCCTCCATCTACTTATCTATCCTTCCATCCATCATCCATCAATCCATCCACCTGTCTATCTCTCTCTCTATCCATTGACTCATCCATCCAGCCATTATTTATTACATTTTCCCCTTTCTCAATCTATCCAGTCTATCCAGCTTATCCATCCATCCATCCATTTTTGTTCATCTACCTATCTATCCATCTTATCTATCCATCCGTTCATTTGCCCGTCCTTTTATCTATCTATCTATCTATCCATCTTAACCAACCATCCATCCATCCATCTATCTATCTATCCATCCATCCATCAATCAATCTATCTATCTATCTATCCATCCACCTCCATCCATTCATCCATCAACCAGCCCGGACCAGTGTCTCACCCCTCTATTCAGTTTACAGTCCATCCATCCGTCAGGAACATCTATCTATCTATCTATCTATAAGGACAGGTGCTCTCAATCCCTAATCCCATAGGGGCGAGAGGGCTTAGAGTGGGTAGATAAATGGATGCTATCTATTGTGTGCTGGAGCCCTCACAATCCATGGGGTGAGAGAGAGGGAGAGAGAGAAAAGAGAGAGGGAGAAAAGAGAGATGGGGAGAAAAGAGAGAGTGAGGGGAAGGCATTGAGAGTAGAGAGAAGGGAGAGAGAAGAGGAGGAGGGGGAAGAAAGAGAGAAGAGGGGAGAAAAAAGAGAGGGAGAGAGAGGGAGAGAGGGCAGAGAGGGAAACAGAAACTGACAGAAGCGAGAGTGAGGGAGGAGGCATAGAGTGGGGGAGAGAGAGAGAGGGGGGGACGAGAAAATGGAGAGAGGGGGGGAAAGCGGAGTGAGAGAGGAGAGAAAAGAGGAGTTGGGGAAGAAGGGAAGAGAGAGAGAGAGAGAGAGAGAGAGAGAGAGAGAGAGAGAGAGAGAGAGAGAGAGAGAGAGAGAGAGACATAACCAGAAGAAAGCAAGAATGTAAACAGCTCGAAGAAGGAAGGGAGAGGGAAAATGGGAAACAGAAGAAGGGAAGACAGGAGGAGGGAGAGGAGACATAGGTAAGAGAGGAGAAAAGGAGTAAGAGAGCGAGGTAAGAGAATTAGAGTGAGAGGAAGAGAGGGAAGGGCAATGAAAAGCAATCAGGGAAGACAGGAATGAGAAGGAATGCGGGCGAGAGAGAGAGAGAGAGAGAGAGAGAGAGAGAGAGAGAGAGGAAAAACAAAGCAAGAGGGAAGGAAAGGAGGTGAAAGAAGGGATGTAAATTAGGATGGAAGAAGCCTGGAGAGGAAAAAGAATGAGGGAGGATAAAAGGAAGGAGGAATATGGAGAGGGATGGAGGGATGGAGGTGGAACTGGAGACATGGCAGGAAGGAAAGATAAAGACAAAAGGTAAGGAAGGGTATTATGAAGCACAGGAAAAGACAGAAGAATAGAGGGAATGAGAGAAGGAGGGAAGGACAGCGGAAGAAGGGAAGGACAGAGAGAAGGAGGGAAGGAAGGAAGGACAGAGAGAAGGAGGGAAGGAAGGAAGGATAGAGAGAAGGAGTGAAGGAAGGAAGGACAGTAGGGAAGAACGGAAGGTCAGAGAAAAAGACGGAAGGAGGAACAGAAGAGTGGACGGAAGACTAAACCGAGAAAAGGAAAGGAAAGGAAAGGAAGGAAGGAAGGAAGGAAAGAAGGGAGCAAGGAAGGACGGAAGGAAGGAAGGATAGAGAGGTTAGGGATGAGAAAGTAAAAGAAACAGGGGATGTACAGTAAGAAGAGGCTGGATAGACGTAGATAGGAAGGAAATACAGGACAGAAGCGATAAGAATGAATGAGGAGAGGAAGAGGGAAAGGACGAAAGAGGGGAGCACGCAACGCTGATGATGGATTAATGTACTGTGTGTGTGTGTGTGTGTGTGTGTGTGTGTGTGTGTGTGTGTGTGTATTAGCATGCAAGGGTGCTCACGTGCCGGATTTTGTGTGTGCGTGCTCGAGTGTGTGCATTAGCGTGTGTGCGTGTCTAAGTGAGTGTGTGCGGGACTCATAATTGGAGTATTTGCGTGTGAGGGCAATCAAAGTCCTGCAGTAGCCCCTTCACTGCTAGGACGTGACGCTGGAGAGGGGCGCCTTCACGTGGTGGCGCCAACATAACAGGGTAGTGGAGCTGCCCGGTTCTAAAAACTTCATCTGAACTCCCTACCTAGCTTCCTAAAGAGAGGATGGGGGATTACAGGAGACGGGACACTTCAGCCTGCAGTCCACTGGGTTCAGATGCAACTACCACCACCACATTACTACTACTGCACCTATTACCACCACCACCACCACCACCACCACCCATTTGCATTTACACTTCCTTTAATACGATCATGAAAACTCATTACTATATTCGGTTATTTTCCTTCCATACTATTCACATGTAAAACTTTCCACTGAATCATATGCTTTTTTTTCTTTTTGCCCATAAATGCTACAACTATTTTGAAGGCCTAATCATACGCTTTCTCCACTCGCAACATTTTTGCAAATTTCTTTACGGTGTTAACTACTGTAGATAATTCATGTAGATCACCTAATTATCAATATGTACCATCTCAAAGTCAATGCAAATCTAATCTCCTAAAACGCCAATCAAAGACCCATGTACAAGGGGCCGATAGAGTGTTACCATGATCCCTGCAATTCTCTAAGACCCCTCTGCTGAGTCTACGATGAGGTGATGCTGACGGCTGTGATGAGATTCCGACTGTGGGCCCTCCTCCTGGGTTCGTATTCTTGGCGGTTAAGGAAGTTCCCTAGCACCTACTCCTTAGCGATTTATTTTTTGGATACGGCTGGTTGATATCAATTTGTTTGTTATTTATGCTGAGTTTGGTGGCACTGGAATGATTTAAGTTACACAATAGAGGATGGTAAGGAGTAATAAGCAAAATAAATCGCTCAGGAAGAGGTGTTAGGGGGCTTCCTTAACCGACGACAATACGGGCCTAGAAGCATCAAGTAAATCAACAAAGCAGGTCATCGGATGCAAGGGGTTGACCTTTTCAGAATGAGGACGAGTTTCTGCACTTTGTTACGTAATTCCTCTAGACCATTTCACTTGTTTCGAACAGGCTTTCAACATGGAGGGGTTCGATATGGTCTTCATTAAACCCCCTGATTTTTGGGCGTCTCTCCATGGCTGAATAAAATCGTCGGGCCGTAGACAGAATACAGGTAAAAAATGCGTCCATTGGGTGAAGGAATTAAGGTGATGCAAGGAGTCATGAAGAATTGCAATTCAGCGATATTAGAAGGAATATTTTTGCGACGGGATATTTCTGTATTTCTCAGCTCGTTCTTCTGCCCGTAAGACATAGATGTGGGTATTTAGGTAGTATATGAGGTCCGTAACACCCATTCCTTGGCGATTTATTCTGCCCAGTACAACTACAGTATTTAACGTTACAGGGACAAGCTACGTCGATACTAAATACAGGAAAAAAAAAAACATAAAACAGAATATCAAGGTAAAATATGCATAATAAATCACCAAGGAAAAGGTGTTAAGGAGTCTCCACTGTCAACTACAACACCACCCACACTCCCCGCCGTCCACATGCTACAGCCAGAGTCGCTATTTTGACTGCGGTTTCTTAGTAACTATCAACATCTTTACGGCTCTGCATGGCAAGTACAACATTCGTATGCATGTTATGAAGAATGCAATACTGAAACGTGAACAAATAAATTAATTATCGTTTTGCAGCCCCCATTGCACACTGACCGTAATACTATTTATCTGTTTATCTGCCTATCTATAAACAAACGCCTTAATCCCGTAAAGGGTGGCCACAAACAAATCACCTCCATGTCGCCCTGTCCCTTGCCATTTCGTGGCCCTCCCCGCCCGCTCACACCCCCCCTTCTCATATACCTCTCCATCTCCCCATCTCATCCTCGGTCTCCCCCTCTCTCTCCCCCCATCAATCTCTACAAATATTATTAGTTTATGGTATTTCTCGTTTTGGCTTCTGATATTTCTCTTTTTAGTTCCTGATATTTCTCTTTTTAGTTTTTGATATTTCTCTTTTTGGTTTCTGATATTTCTCTTTTTGGTTTCTAATATTTCTCTTTTTAGTTGCAATTTTCCGGGACTGACCTGACATGACCTGGGCAACGGGATCACGTGCTCACCACCAACGTGCATGCTGAAGGTTGCATGTCCCTATTTTACAAGTTTAATTTACTTATTTAATTCACCTTTTTGTCTTTCAAGTAAATAAGGGCGAAAATCTTCACCTACAGTCGTTTCACCTTAACCTGGCCCAGATTTTTGTCCTTATGCAGCTTATTTTACACAGCACAGTGGCAAAACAGGACAATACTGCAGCTCTATATCCTTTCCATAGCACTTCTTCATGACAAGCATCGTGTTCCAGTATTCGTCTCCCTCTACAAGTCAATGATCAAGGTGAGGAGATGTTAATTTTTGGCCAAGTTTGGGTAAACAGGGTATAGTTAGTGTGAACAAGGTCGAGAAACTGAGCCACCTTTAAGTGAATGACCTATGGCAAAAAGTAAACAGATATCACCTGACTTCCTAGTGGGGGAGAAGACGGATTATGACTGCTGGAAAAAAAATAATAATGACCAGAAAAACAAGAGAAGGGCAGAGATAGGTGGTACAGGAGGGAGGCAAAGGAGAGGGGGGTTGGGGTGGGGAGTGACTAGGGAGAGAGGAAAGGGTGGGAAAGGGGCAAGGAGAGAGGGTTGGGACAAGGAAGGGGGGGGGTAGGGAAAGGGGCGTCGGGGGAGGGAAAGGTATGGAATAGGGAGGGGGGTCAAGAAGGGGAATGGGGAAAGGGCGGGAGGGGGGGGTTAGGGAGAGGGGTTTGGGGGGTAAGGACGCAAGAAGAGGGGGTGAGGGAGAGGAGGAGGGACGAGAAAGATAAAGAATGCAAAGAAGGCAGCACGTAAGAGGGCTACAAGGGTGAAGGCTGTAAACGACAAAGACTGTGGAGAAAATGTGGGAAGAAAGAACCGGAGCCAAGGAAAATTCAATGAGAGAGAGAGAGAGAGAAATAAAATCTAAAAATAAAGACAAAAAAACAAAACAATAAAGAACACGACAACTGCAAGCACAAGTCAAAGAAGCAAGCAGTCCCTTGGCACGCAAACACGCTCGCTCGCTCTCTCTCTCTCTCTCTCTCTCCTTCACACACACACACACACACACACACACACACACACACACAAGACCGCTGCCTCTATAATATTGATCTTTGTGTTGAGCCTCACTCTTTCACACCTTCTTCCCCTCCCCCTCTCTCTCTCTCTCTCTCTCTCTCTCTCTCTCCAGCCCACCCCTCCTCCCTCCCTCCCGCCCTCCTGTCATTCTTCTTCGTCACTCTCCCCCTCCCTCCCATCTCACTCCTCCCTTCCCTTCTCCCCGCCTTTCTCCCCCTTTCATTTACCCTTTCCCGCATTTTTCTCCTTCCCTCCCTTCTCCTCTTCCCATTCCCCTCACAGCCCTCCCCTCCAGTCTCTCCCTTTCCTCCCCTCTCCCCTCTCACCCTTCCTCGCCTTTCTCTCCCTCTCCCTCCTCTCACACCTGCAACCTATTTTCTCCCCCCTCCCTCCTTCTGTCCCCCCCTCCTCGTCCACCTATTTATTCCCTTCCCCCTTTTCACCCCTACAACATATTTCACCCTCCTTCACTGCCTCGTACACCCCTTCCTTCCCCTCCTCTCTTCCCCTTCCCCCTCCTACTTCGTCACTCTCCCTCCCCCTCCCTTCCTCTCCCCCCACCTCGTGAGTCCCTTTAATTTGTAAGGTACTGCTTGCTGTGTGTGTGTGTGTGTGTGTGTGTGTGTGTGTGTGTGTGTGTGTGTGTGTGTGTGTGTGTGTGTGTGTGTGTGTGTGTGTGTGTGTTGGTGAAGTTACTGGTGCGACTGTGGGTGTGGGTGTTGGTATGGATGAAGGTGTGGGTGTGGGTATGGTGTGGGTGTAGGTATGGGTGTAGATGTGGGTGTGGGTGCAGCTGAAGGTGTGAGTGTTCAATCGCTTGCTGGGTTCCCACTGTACTATTTCTGCGTGAGAGGGGAATGTACTCTTTGCACTTTTATGATCGTGGGGAGCCTCGGGGATTACTGTGCTCTCTTGTACTGTGCTGTATCGTGCTGTACTATGCTGTACTGTGAACGATTTTCTACGATCCACTGTGTTATGCTGTACTGTTATGTGCTTCAACTGCTTACTGTACTCTTCCCTCCTGTACTAGTCTCCTGCATGCTGTCCTGTACTGTAATTTGATGTGTTGGGGTGTACTGTGCTGTGTTGTACTATGCTGGGGTGTACTGTGCTGTGTTGTACTATGCTGTGGTGTACTGTGCTGTGCTGTAATATGATGGGGTGGACGGTGCTGTGTTGTACTGTGCTGTGTTGTACTATGTTGGGGTGTACTGTGCTGTGTTGTACTATGCTGGAGTGTACTGTGCTGTGTTGTACTATGCTGGAGTGTACTGTGCTGTGTTGTACTATGCTGGGGTGTACTGTGCTGTGTTGTACTATGCTGGGGTGTACTGTGCTGTGTTGTACTATGCTGGGGTGTACTGTGCTGTGTTGTACTATGCTGGGGTGTACTGTGCTGTGTTGTACTATGCTGGGGTGTACTGTGCTGTGTTGTAATATTCTGGAGTGTACTGTGCTTTGTTGTACTATGCTGGGGTGTACCGTAACGTGTTCTGCTGTGCTCTGCTGTAGTTGGTGTGCTGTACTGTGCTGTAATATGCTGGGTTGTACTGTGCTACGCTGTAATCTTCCAGGGTTGTACAACTGGATATCACAGCAAGCAGTGTGACGAGTAGCAGAAAGGTAACAATCATGCAGCACACCTGTAAGTACTTTCCGGAAATCCCCACACGCCACCACACCCACACGGGCATACACGCACGATGGGGAAGGGGAGGGGGAGAGGGAGGGGGAAGGTGAGGGGGGAGGGGAAAGAGGCAACGGGGGAGGGAATGGGGAGGAGCGCAGAGTTGGAGAGCAGTGGGGAGGAGAGCAGGGAAGTGGAGAGAAGGCATTGGCAAGGAGTAGGGAAGAGGAGAGAGGGAATGACGAGGGACGCAGGTAATGGGAGGGAAGGAATGGGGAGAAGAGCTGGGTAGGGGCAGGAGTGAGAAAGGATAAGGGTATGGGGAGGGAATAGGAATGGAGGCAGGGTGGGAAGGGAGTGAGGACGGGGAAAGGGTATGGGAGGGAATAGGACAGGGTAGGGAAGGGGGAGGAGTGGGGAGGGGGCACGGCACGGGATGAAATGGGGAAGGAGATAGGGAAAGGGAGGGAATGGAAGAGGGGGTACGCTATGGAAGGGACTGGAGAAGGGGGGCAGGGCAGGGATTAAAATGGGGAAGGTGGGAGGGAATGGGGAAGGGGCGTGCGTGTGAGGCAATGGGGAGAGGGCGTGGATAAGGGAGGCAATGGGGAGGGAGGTGGGATTGATGAGGGAATGGGGAGGGGGTCAGAGTAAGGGGAAGGTGTGAGAAGGTGGCAAGACGAGGGAAGTAATGGGCGGGGGCGGGGAGGGAAGTAATGGTGAGGGAGAGGCAGGGCAGGGGAGGAAGGGGAGGGAGGTAAGGGAGTGGCAATATTCAGCGATTTCGCCTGCTGATCATGCAATATTCAAGAGGGGGAGGGAGAGGGGCTGTAACCAGAATAAGACACACCTGAAAAAACAGGACAGGTATGTAAGGGACACACCTGAAATTGAAAGCTAGGAAAAGCATATTAACCTGACGGCATGTATAGGGGTGAACATACACGTATCAGCCAAAGAGGAGGAGAAGAGTATAACCAGAGTGAGAGTGGGTTTACGTAAGATAATCGACATAATCTGAGTGTTGGGAGGAGTATAATCGAGGGGTGTAATCGGCATAACCTAAGTGTGTTGGGAGGAGTATAACCAAGAGTATAATTGAGAATATCTAAGAGTAATGGCGAGACTATAATTACTGGAGAGTATAATTAACGGTGGGAAGAGTATAATCGAGGAGTATAATCGAGATAGCCTGAGTGTGAGTGAAGGAAAGAGTATATTAATATGAGAGTGAGTGAAGGGAAAAATATAAACAGACATAACTTCAGAGACAAAGTAGAAAAATGTAAATTACTGGTTCATGAGAGGCACAACTATGGTCAATGATTCTCTCTCTCTCTCTCTCTCTCTCTCTCTCTCTCTCAACCTGTGATTATAATTTTCCACTTTGCAGGATAATGATACTGTTTCAATTACTGTGTTGTTAATCCCTTCTCTCTCTCTCTCTCTCTCTCACACACACACACACACACACACACACACACACACACACACACACACACACACACACACACACACAGACACACAAACACACACAAATCGTCTGACTGAATTAAGAACACATTATTAAAGACGCTACCATTACAACAGTACCCTAATCTCTCTCGTGCACAAAATCTCTCGTACGCTGAATAAAATCGTCTTACGGAATCAAAGGCAAAAACTTAAGACATGATCGTTCTAAAGGGGGGGTTTAAAGGATATCGTTTCTGAGCCCCTTTTTTTGCTATGGGTCTCTCTCCTGTGCTGACTAAAATCGTCTGACGTTAATTAGAATACAAATAATAATCAAACTGTTTCTACTCCCATATCTTCTTTATTATTATTATTATTATTATTATTATTATTATTATTATTATTATCCGAACTTAATTCCCTCCCACGAGATGGAGTAAAGGATTGTCCTGAATCAAAAATAAAGATGACACAACAAACTATAAGAACTATCAAAAAGCACACAGAAGGAAATGGCTCACACAGTTACTCACAAACCATGCCTTTAAATGACTCACAGTTACTCACAAACCATGCCTTTAAATGACTCACAAACCATGCCTTTAAATGACTCACAATTACTCACAAACCATGCCTTTAAATGACTCACAAACCATGCCTTTAAATGACTCACAAACCATGCCTTTAAATGACTCACAATCACTCATAGACCATGCCTTTAAATGACTCACAATCACTCACAGACCATGCCTTTAAATGACTCACAAACCATGCCTTTAAATGACTCACAATTACTCACAAACCATGCCTTTAAATGACTCACAATTACTCACAAACCATGCCTTTAAATGACTCACAGTTGCTCACAAACCATGCCTTTAAATGACTCAAAATTACTCACAAACCATGCCTTTAAATGACTCACAATTACTCACAAACCATGCCTTTAAATGACTCACAATCACTCACAAACCATGCCTTTAAATGACTCACAATCACTCACACACCGTCTACGTCTTCCAAATCCTTACACAAAAATTCACAAAATATTTCGATTTTTGATACACACGACTGGACACTGGCAAAAAAGAAATAACTACTACTACTATTACTATTACTACTATTAATACTACTACTAATATGTAAACAATAATAATAATAATAATAATAAATAGTATACCAATTTCTTTTTGCAATGGGGGTCATATTATCCAGTGTTCTGCTTCCTCTTCTTTTTCTTTTTTATTTTTGGTTTATCAAGAACTATAACCTTTGTCATGGTTTGAAGAATGAAAAAAAAAAAAAAGATGTTTTAACTCTCTCTCTCTCTCTCTCTCTCTCTCTTTATTCAGTGGTTCCTGTATTTCTCTGCATGACTTCTTCCTTTGTTTTCTCAGCTCTCTTTCTCTCTGTTTATTCTAGTGCTGAAGATTCCACACATGATATATACGTCTTGTATTTTCACGTAATGCTCTCTCTCTCTCTCTCTCTCTCTCTCTCTCTCTCTCTCTCTCTCTCTCTTTTGTTTAGTCGAACGTCCTTTCGTTTTCTACTTTTCTGTTCTGAATATTTTTTTGCTTTTTCAATATCTATTTTATACATTCTGAGAGAGAGAGAGAGAGAGAGAGAGAGAGAGAGAGAGAGAGTCCCTGGTGTGATGGACAGGGTGAATACATTGGCCAAGTTCCGAGTGACGTCCTGAGAGACACCTGGCCTGAGGGGAGAGGGAGGGGGAGAGAAAGAGGGGGAAGAGAGGGAAGGGAGAGGGGAAAGAGAGGGGAGGGAGAGGGGAAAGTGAGGGAAGGGAGAGGGGAAAGAGAGGGAAGGGAGAGGGGGAGAGAGATGGGAAAGAATGGGAAGGGAGCATGAGGGAGGGAGAAAACGGTGGGAGGAGAGAGGGGGAGGAGGGGGGGAAAGAGAGGGACGTGTGAGGGGAGAGGGAAGAGAGACGGGGAAAACGGGGGAAGAGAGAGGGGGGGGAAAGGGAGAGGGAGAGGAGAGGGAAAGGAGAGGGAGAGGAGAGGGAAAGGAGCGGAGGAAGGAAAGAGGAGGGGAGGAAAGAGAGGAAGAGGAGGGGGAAGGGAGAGGAAGAGGAGGGGGAAGGGAGAGGAGGAGGAGAGGGAAGGGAGAGGAGGAGGAGAGGGAAGGGAGCGGAGGAAGGAAAGAGAGTGGGGGACACGGAGGAGGTAGAGGAGGGGGAGGATGATGCAACAGAGATGAGATGGGCTGGGAGAGGTTGGAGGGGAGGGGAAGAGGGAAGGAGAGACAAAGATGGGGGGAGAAAATGGAAAGTATGGGGACAGGAGGGGGAGGGAGAAGGGACCTGAAGCATAAGGGAAGGGAGAAGACATGAAAAGAGAGAGAAGGGGAAGGATGGAGGGAAAAAAGAAGACGGTAAGGAGGATAGGGGTGGGGGAGAGGGGAATTACAGGGACAGGGTTGGAGACGGGTGGGGAAGAGAGCAAAAGAAAAGGAGAGGTTTGGAGGTAAGGGATGGGGGGAAGGGGAGATGAGGGAGCAGAGAGACTAAGAGGAGAAGGAATACGTGAGAACGAAGGGGAGAGAGGGAAGGGAGAAGAGGAGAAACAGAGAGGAAGGGAGAGGTTAGAGAGGGAAGGGGTGGGGGGTCAGAGAAGGGATGGGAAATTAAGGGAAAGGGAGAGGCAGATGGAGAAGAAAAGGAAATGAAAAAGTAAAGGTAGAGGGTGAAGGGAGAGATGTGAAATGGAGAAGGCGGGTCGGTATATAGAGGATTAGAGAGGGGAAAGAATCCAGGGGAGGGGAAAGGGAAAGGAATGGGTGGAGATGGAATGGGAATGGGCGGGGGTTCAGCGAGAGAATGCTGAAGCTGGGGAAGAAACGGAAGGGGAGACGAAGAGAAGGGGAAGGGAAAAGGGATTTAGGGAAGGGAGTAGGGGGAGGGACAAAGCACGGAAAGTAGGAAGAGGAGAGGGAAGGGACTGGGTGAGGTGATAAAGGGAAGACTGGAAGATCAAGAAAAAATGTGCAAGTAGGGGAAGGGGCGGGGAAGGAAGGCAAAAAAGGGATTAGGGAAGGCAAGGGAAGTAGAAGGAAGAGGGAAGTGAAGGGAGTGGGTTGAGGTGGAGAGGGGTACGAAGGGAGGGGGGAATAGAGAAAGGACAGGAGAATTGAGGAAGGAGTTGGGGGGGGGGGAGTGAGAGGAAGAGAAAAAGGATGGAAAGGAAAGGATTACAAGAGAGAGGAGAGGAATGAGGGGGCGGAGAGGGATGTGGGAGAGGATATTATGCATGAACCTCTCGTTAGTTAGCCCCTCTTCACATTAATACAAGGCAGCAGCTGCTCACACTAAGTACCTCCACACTCGTCTACGCTAATTACAAGGCTCATTAACGCACTTCACCAGGAGCACGTCATTCTAAATTCAATCTTTATTTTAATTTTACTCTTTTTACCTCACGACGATTCTATTTAGATTAGGATTCTTTTAACTGGAGGGGTTAGTTACAGCCTTCCCTTCATTTTAACCCCTCTTAGTCTCCTGGAACTAATAAAAATCGTCTGCTAGAAGTAAAAGTGTGGGTACTTCATGGCTGTGGAGGGGTTAAAACTTCAGGCCGAGGAAGTCAACTGTTTCCTTTCTTGCTGCTACCAGACGATTTTACTCAGCTGAAGGAAATGCTGATGAAGCCTCCCAATACTCAAACGTAATTCTTATCTTGTTCCTCCTATCTCCAGACGATTTTATAATGTTTTGCTGAGATTTTTTTTTTTTTCAAGCTGAAGGGGTTCTGTGTAGCCTGAGCTTATCCCTTCACTACGAGGGGTCATTCTAAACTGCATAAAACAGCTTGATAGTATTAGTAATTAACATACACACACACACACACACACACACACACACACACACACACACACACACATACACACATAAAATCACTGTCGAGTCTGTGTTTCACCCGTACTGTAGGCTACAATGGCGATTTCTCTCCTTTCTTCAGCCTACCACAAGACGCTTTTCTTCAGCCTAAGAAGGAAAGATAAGACTGAAGGAATTAACAAGCCATCTCAACCGACCCATTCACCACGAGGACAATGTTTGTCTAACTATAACAAGACGATTTTACTCAGCTTACCACGGACATAAGCACTAAGCAGGTAAGTGATATCTTAAATGGTGTTAAAGAAAGTATCTGTATAATTATATTTTTAATTTACAATGCTACTCGGGGATGTGTAAGGCTGGTCAGATATGAGACACCCCTTCTCCGCACAACAAACGGCGCAAACACTGTCACCTATCACCACACGCACCGTCCATACTGAATACTCCCTCATGACGGGTATGAATATTAGCGAGGGGGGGGGGGAGTAATTAGATCATGTAATACAGGTGTGGGTTTTGTAGGTAATTCGTTCACCTGTCCATAATTACTTCACCTGTCCAGCACGATGACGTATTCTTATTTACATTATTCTTGCTGTTACCAGACGATTTCACGCGGCCAACAGATGATTTTATGCTGTTACTCGACGATGTTATGCTGCTACTCGACGATTTTATGCTGGTACTAGACGATTTTATGTGTTACCAGACGATTTTATGCCGCTACCAGACGATTTTATGCCACCACCGGACGACTTTTGTTACCAGACGATTTTTTTTTTACCAGACGATTTTATGTTGCTACCAGACGATTTTATGCTGTTACCAGACGATTTTATGCCGCTACCAGACGATTTTATGCTGGTAGCTACCAATGTATTTCATTCAAGAGGTAAAGGGGTTAATGAGGCGAGATCTGATTCCTGCACTTCGAAACGGTTGACCTGGATAAAAATCGTCTGGAAATGAGCACAACTACACGTAAACAGCCAAACGATCATACTTAAAGGGGTTTATGATCCTCACACTCATCTGGCCTTGGGTTCCTTCTTCCTTGCATAATAAAAATCCAACCTGTTAATTACGATAATCTAACCTGGCCTTCCTTACCTGTCCGTGAGGTAATTACAGGCCACAGCCACTACATACCTGTGGAAGAGAACGGTAATTATTAAACTGTGATACGGTAAAAATAATCTAATTCATTTATGACTGAAACAATAACAACAACAACAACAACAACAACAAATACAAGGCACTATTTCCAAGACTTTTATATTTTTTGGATGTGCACTTTTTCTGTCTATCTGTTTATTTATCTATCTATCCATCCAGCTATCTTCAGTTATCTATCCATCTATCTATCTATCCATCTATCTATCTACCCATCTATCTTCAATTATCTATCTATCTATCTGTCCACCTATCTTCAATTATCTATCTATCTATCTATCCATCCATCCATCTATCTTCAATTATCTATCTATCTACCTATCCATCGATCTTCAATTATCTATCTATCTATCTACCCACCCATCCACCTATCTTCAATTATTTATTTATCTATCTATCTATCTATCTATCCATCCATCTATCTATCTTCAATTATCTATCTATCTACCTATACATCCATCTATCTTCATTTATCTATCTATATATTCATCTATCTTCAATTATCTACCTATCATCCATTTATCAATCATCTATCTACCTATCCATTTATCATTCATTTATTTATCTGTCTATCTATTTATCATTTGCCCGGCGCCGCATCCTGTGAGGGGTGGCCTTGACATGAATACCTCCTGGTGCTTCTGTCCCTACTCAGGAACGACCCCTACACTCACAATAATCCGTCATCTTATCTCTCCATTTCAATCTCGGTCTCCCTCTCCTTCCCCTCTCAACCACCTCAATCTCATACACTATTCTAGTCAATCTCTCTCTCTCCCTCTCTCTCTCTCTCTCTCTCCTCACATCAGCCTCCACACCCCGTTCTCCTCACTCTAGCACACTCTCCTCGTCAATCTCTCACTCTCCATTCACTCCACATCAGCCTCCACACCACATTCTTCACTCTTCCTATCGCTAGCCCTTGTACCCCTCCACGTCACTCCACATAGTAACGCCCTCATCTTCCTATGTCGCAATGTTGTCGGAATAAAGGCGACTGGAATAGCTAGATTTATCCTGATCATTGACGGGTTAAGCAAAAATACACATAAGAAAAAATCAATCCTGTACATGCATGACACGATTAAACTTACACTCAGAAAAAAAAAAAAAAAACACCCTTGGCATTTTGATAGGAAACAAAAAATATTCACATTTACCTAAAAATTCACGCCATTAAAATCGTCATACAAGAGAAGAAAAACAGAGAAATGCATTAATAAAACACACACACACACACACACACACACACCATAAGGAACTGAGACAGGAAACAAAAACATCCACTCAGGCACAGGCAGAAATAAAACACACAAACAAGAAAAAAAACAGGGAAAAACAGTAAAAAGCTCAGACAAAAACACACTCACAGACAAACAAGATCCCCCCCGTCACACACACACACACACACACACACACACACACACACACACACACACACACACACACACAGTAAAATCCGGCTAATGGAGGGATGTTTACTCTGGTAGTGAAGTCGGTCGTGTTGTAGGCTAGCGATCAATAGCGAGGCAATCCTAGTTCAGGCTGGCCCAGGAGACACACACACACACACACACACACACACACACACACACACACACACACACACACACCAGCTGAGGCCTACCTGTGCCCATTACAGCCTCTTCTTCCGACAGTTAATTTACCTGGAGTGCAATTACTCTCCCATGATCTACTGAAAGTTGTGTCATGGTAAGTTCTTCTTCAAACCAAACATCCTCCTCCTTATCATATTTTCTTCATCCTATCCCTACAGAATATCTCACTACTAAATGGAATAGGTAGGATCCAGAGAGGCGGAAGAAAATAACATAAGCAGAATGATAAACAACAGTGCATCTAGCGAAATGGGATATTGACCTAAAAACTCATCAATCAGGCTTGCAAAATCTCGGCACCAACCAACTCACAGGCATAAATATTTAACACATGATTAAGTCACCCTCGCAACAGCTGTGTGGCGTACATCCATTTCGTCAACTGCCATGTCAAATAGAGGTGCAACTCCTATCATGTCCGTAACTGAACCTTCATACATACATCACCCCTCTATTTCCACCTTTCGTTCGGTTCTTATGCTTTCTTATTATCCACCCCTCACTTTCTCACAGATGTTAACTAAATCTATCTGTTCGTCTTACTCTTGGCCTTCCACCTCTCATCTCACCAAAGGCACAACCAGGTTTTGTTACGGGGGCAGGGGGGTGAATTTTGGTTTTCCTTTTTCCTGAGATACAGATACCTGAAAGGCATTATAACAGTATGCAATTAATTTTCTTAAATATCGAGATCTATACAGTAAGGGTAGCATCCCAGGAATCATTAACAGCCGACTGAGAAAATAAAAATATATATAAATGCCTACATATCTAAATTTTTATACATCTGAGTGACTAAAATGATCAAAAGGGGGGTAATGGGTCCTTCCCCCCCCCTCAGGCTATGCCCATCTCTCACCTTCAAGCTTACCTATACAAGCCATATATTTTTATCACCCTAGTCATATCCAAGTTCTCTGTCACCATACCATCTTGATATGCTTTCTCCCACCCACCAATCAACGTATTCCCTAACATTATATCCTTCACAATTCACTATATTGTATTTCTTATCCAAGGCTACGTAAGCAATGCAAAAAACGATCTATTCCTTGAGAAGTTCCATTTAATCTTCTCTCGCTCTTACCTTTAGGAATTTACGTCTCACCTGCAAGTTAAAAAAAATGGATTGGTCAGAGTTTACCGTACAGTGTGTGTGTGTGTGTGTGTGTGTGTGTGTGTGTGTGTGTGTGTGTGTGTGTGTGTGTGTGTGTGTGTGTGTGTGTGTGTGTGTGTGTGTGTGTGTGTGTGTGTGTGTGTGTGTGTGTGTGTGTGTGTGTGTGTGTGTGTGTGTGTGTGTGTAAATAGTACGTGCCTTGTGTGCGGTGACTAGCCCCGTGAAACGCCATCACCTCGTGGGTAGGTCAGGGGTCAACATGCCTTCCTCTTCCCCTTTTACTATTCTCCTCACCTTCCTTGTCTTCCTCTTTCTCTTCCTCTCTTACTTTTGGTCCTCCATCTCTCTTACATCTTCTCTCTTACTCTCGTCTCACCCTCTCTCTCCTCTTCTTCTCTTACTCTTGCGTTTCCATCTTGTATGCATTTTTCCTCTCATCTGATCTCTCTCTTATCATATTTTCTCTCGTACCTGTTCACCTCATCTCTCTATTTTATTCCCTTCATTATATCTATTTTCTCCTCGTCTCTTATCTCTCAATGTTTTCTTATTCTTTATTATCTCGTCACAGAATTTCCTCATCTCTCACATAACTTCCTCCTCTCCTACTTGTTCATCTTGTCTCTCTGTTATATTTTTCTTTCTTACCTGTCCATCTTAGCTCCGTCTTGCCATTCCCTAATCTCTTATCTCTACGTCTTATGTTCCATTTCTTTTATCCTTCTTCAAAACTGCTCACACTGTCTCTCCATGTAATCTCTCCCTTCTCTTATCTCCATCTTATCTCTTCTCTAAAATCTTTCCCTCCCGAGTTCTTCACCTAATCTCTTCGTCATCTCTCTAACCTCTCCTACACATCTCTTCTTTTCATCTCTCTCTCCACTTCATCTCCCCATCTCTCTCACCTCTCCTACTTATCTCTTTCTTTAAATCTCTCTCCAACTCATCTCTTCATCTCTCTCACCTCTCCTACAAATCTCTCCATCTCATTTCCTCATCTCTCACAATTATCTCTTCCTTTCAACTTTCCCCTCCATCTCTTCTCTCCAATCCCTCTTTCCTACATCTTTCTTATCACTCCATCCTATCGCAGTCAGTCAGTCTTTCACAGGCTCAGACAGGCATGACGAGAGGAAAGGAAGAAAAAGGATGCATGAAAGGAGGGAGGGAGGAGGGAGGGAGACAGTGAGGAAGGGAGGAGGGTAGGGAGGGAAGCAGGGAGGGAGGAAGGGATGTCGAAGGAGGGCAGAGAGAGAGAGAGAGAGAGAGAGAGAGGCAGGCAAAGAGGTAGGAAGGGTGGGAAGCAAGGAGGAAGACCAAGAAGGGATTAGAAGAGGAAGACAGGGAGAAAGGAAATCTAGGAGGAGGCAAGGAATTCTGGGAGGTAGGTTTGCAGGGAGAGGGAGGGAGAGAGAGAGAGAGAGAGAGAGAGAGAGAGAGAGAGAGTCAGGCAGGCAGGCAGGCAAGAAGGCACAAAGAGTCTGGTGCCTCAGCCCTCGGGAAATTATGAGAGTGTGGAGAGTGTGGGGGAGATTGTACCTGCCTCTCTCTCTCTCTCTCTCTCTCTCTAAATAAAGACAGTGGGCTCTCCATCGCCAGTAATTAAACCTAAAAGCATTCCACAGTCAGAAACACTTCCTCATATTTTTCCCTTATTTTCACACGCTAAATGAGAGAGAGAGAGAGAGAGAGAGAGAGAGAGAGAGAGAGAGAGAGAGAGAGAGAGAGAGAGAGAGAGAGAGAGAGAGAGAGAGAGAGAGAGAGAGAGAGAGAGAGAATACATCCTTCATCGTTTTGTCCTTATCTTTCTCCCTCTAGGGTTTCTGGATTTCCCCCCCCCTCTCTCTCTCTCTCTCTCTCTCTGTATGAATGTATGTATGTGTATGTATGTATGGATGTGTCTATCGTCTCCTACTTCCAAGACATCTATATGTATATGTGTATGTATAATTATCTATCTATATCTATCTACATTTATACATATTTTTGACATCTCTCACGTATGTATCCATGAATGTATGTATGTATCTATTTACCATATCACACATTTCCAAGTTCTCTCTCTCTCTCTCTCTCTCTCTCTCTCACACACACACACACACACACACACACACACACACACACACAGCCCCTAGGCACGCTTTCTGTCCGTTTAATTTCGTCAAGGTGGACGGGAGAGTGATCTGTGACCGTCTCGGAGGAGGACGAGGAGGAGAAGGAGAGAGAGAGAGAGAGAGAGAGAGAGAGAGAGAGAGAGAGAGAGAGAGAGAGAGAGAGAGAGAGAGAGAGACGATATTAAGATGGAGGAAAGGAAGAGAACAAAATAACCCAGAAGAAGTACGCCCACT
Organism: Coenobita brevimanus; assembly: GCF_032717465.1. NCBI lineage: Eukaryota > Metazoa > Arthropoda > Malacostraca > Decapoda > Coenobitidae > Coenobita > Coenobita brevimanus. The sequence continues at coordinate 61,848,348 of NC_136977.1, forward strand.
CCTTATCACTTCTTCCAAGACGTAAGTGACGAAGCTAGTAAATCAGTGAAGAAAATTTAAGGGTAGATGAACAGGCAAGGCTCCTGGTGGCATCACATGACCGGGACAACTCTAGCAGCCTCTTGGGGAATCAAACCGGTGAGCGAAATAGCTAAAAAAAGAAAAAGAAAAGAAAAGAAAAAAATATAAGAGGGAGGAGAAGTAGAGAATGTGAAGACAGAATGACACAGTGAAGGCGGTGAGAGGGAGAGAATACTGTGTGTGTGTGTGTGTGTGTGTGTGTGTGTGTGTGTGTGTGTGTGTGTGTGTGTGTGTGTGTGTGTGTGTGTGTGTGAGAGAGAGAGAGAGAGAGAGAGAGAGAGAGAGTGATACGCTGGCCTCAAGTGACAGGCTGAGATAAAATGACTGGGCAGGAAATGAGATGGGGAGGATAAGAAAGGAGAGAAGGAGAGGTTATGTGAGGAGAAGGGGAGAAAATGAGAGAGAGAGAGAGAGAGAGAGAGAGAGAGAGAGAGAGAGAGAGAGAGAGAGAGAGAGAGAGAGAGAATGGGACACAGGTGCCAAGGAAAGGTATGGTGTAGTGATGTATGGGGGAAATGAAAATAATGGGTGCCAGGGAGGAAGAAGAATGGGGTAATGAGGCGAGGAATTATGGGGCAGCTAAGAAGAAATGAGGTGGGAAGATGCGTCACAGAAGTAGAAATGAGGCAAGGAGATGAAGGGAGGTAAAGGTGGCAGTGAGAAAGTGGATGAATTATAATGATACGAAGAATTAGAGAAGAGAGAAGAGGTAATGAATGGGCTGACGGTGGGGGTATGGAAATGGGGTATGAGGAACAAGAATGGGGAACTGGGGAATGGGGTATGAGAGAGGGAATACATGGTGGGGAAGTATGGAACAGTGAGGAATATCAGTGAAGTATGAGGAGAAATATGTGGTGAGTATGAAGAAGAAGAAGTATGCCAAGGAGAGAGAGGGGAAGGTGAGGCAAGAGGAAAAAATCAGAATGAAGATGAAGGATGGTAATGTGTAGAGGAAAGAGAGAAATGGAAGTAAGGCCTAAGCAGGACTATGGGGAAATGAGCCATGGGTAGTAGGGTAATGAGCAGTATGGGAGGTATGGGGAAGAGGATACATGGTAGGTAAATATAAGGAGGTATAGTAATGGGAAAGAGGTACAAGAAAAAAAATTACAACAGTTGGGGTGTAAGGGAGAAGTATATGGAGCTAGGGAAAAGGGGAAAGGGGCTGGGGAGGTATAAGGGAAGGGATAGGGGATTGGGGAAAATATGGAGACAGGATGGAAGATAAGGTAGGTGATAAAAATAAAAAATCTTGAAAAATGATAAGAAGGAACACACTATCAAGGTGGTGGGGAAGGAGAAGGTAGGGGCCTAATGGACAGGTGTGAACAATACAGGTGTTATCAGAGTCGTCGCTGCCATCTCCCTCTCTCTCTCTCTCTCTCTCTCTCTCTCCACATCTGCTGCACAAAGACTGGTATGGGATATGTCAAAAGGAAAAGAAGTAAACCTGACACAAGACAAATATTCTATAACACACACACACACACACACACACACACACACACACGCCTGCCTCAAACACCCAGCCACACCCAAACAATCACCGCAGTCACACACACTGAGCTTCAAAAACTTATCTGGCATCGTTATTTGAACACACACACACACACACACACACACACACACACACACACTCTCTCTCTCTCTCTCTCAGACAATTTACATAACAAGAACACACCTCACACGCAAAACTCCCAAACACAAACACAAGCAGGAAGCACAAGCACAAAATACCTCACACGCCTTTTGTTTCAACAGATGTGGCTTTGATAGTCGTTTTTCTCTTTTCTTTTCGCCTTTTTACCCCGAAACTAAAGGGCCAGGCGTGAAACATTGCGCCACACGGGAAGCTGAGTGACACTTGAAACACCTACGCCTTCCGTTTCGTTTCTCGCAGTGAGCAGGTGAAACAAATATACATATGAATTTTGTGGCTTGGAAAATCTGGTGTCATTTTTGCTGTTACTGTTTATTGAAGTTGAATGTCATTATCTTTGTACGAACTGTATCTGTGTTTGTCTGTGTCGAAAACTCAAATCTCAGGAAGTATTGATTGTAGAAGGAAAAGTTATTAATTAAAGTTGTTTAGAGTCACAATTTGAGTTCACATGACACACAACCAGAATTGGGAATAATCCAGGACAGGTACATAAGAGTCAGGTATATCATAAATTGCGTCATCTAACAGTATTATTCAAGTCTACCGAGCTCACAGATGACGGGTAGTCTTGTTTATTATTATTATTATTATTATTATTACTGTTGTTGTTTATTATCAACACCACCCAGACTAAGACCATCACCACCCCCACTACCATTATCATCATCATCATCATCATCATTATTATTATTATTATTATTATTATTATTGTCATATTACCCAAACACTTTCTTCAGGATGCTAGAAAGCCTGGGATGCTTACGATTAACAAAATAATCTTTCTTCACTGCAACAGTCGGATGTTTACTGTTATTAATATACATAAATTATCTCCACCGACATCATTACAAACATGGGAAATTTATTAACATGAATAATTCTTCTTGGTCGCCAGCATAGGAGTGGGATGTTCATTATATTTACAAGCCGGGGATGTTCATTATTTTATTAACATCACGGCCGTGGGGGGGTGGGGGGCTAACTCATTACCGTAATGCTCATGTCTTTGTAAAGCGGCAGGGGAGGGGTGGTCAAGGGGAAAGGGGGAGTGGACGAGAGGAATGAAAGAAGTGGAAGAGGGATAGATAGACAGATAGACAGAAGGAATTATAGGTCGATAAAGATTTTATATATATATATATATATATATATATATATATATACCTGATTATATATGCATATCTATATCTATCTACCTATATCTATCTATTTAGAGATAGATGGGACAGACAGATACTGTAGACAGACAGACAGATAGAAGTGTGTGTGTGTGTGTGTGTGTGTGTGTGTGTGTGTGTGTGTGTGTGTGTGTGTGTGTGTGTGTGTGTGTGTGTGTGTGTGTGTGTGTGTGTGTGTGTGTGTGTGTGTGTGTGGTTAAACTCCCTCTTACTTAGTTTCTCTTAAAATTATGAATTAAGATCCGAACCGTTCAAGCCACTTTGAATATTACCACTTGACATTTTTCTTATCCCAATTACACACACACACACACACACACACACACACACACACACACACACACACACACACACACACACACACACACACACAAATCCACCCACACAAACACATACACCCCTCACAAATAATCATCATCACAGTCAACAACATTTACAATAACTATTACTAAAAAAACACACACACTTTCGCTGCTACACATCAACACAGAGACAATAATGTTTACAAATACCAAACCATCCCATCAAATGCCTTCATCCCTAACAATTTAACGCCCTAATGAAGCCCTAACAATGCCTGACCTGGGGAATGTTTAAAAAGTGACTAAATTATTTGTTTCTGTTGTAATAATATTGTGTGGATTGGTTTAACTTTTTTATTGTCATGTATTTTCAATTATAATTAGAGGTATATTATTTACACCCTGTCTGTCTGTCTGTCTGTCTGTCTGTCTGTCTCTCTCTCTCTCTCTCTCTCTCTCATCAATCACACTTACAGCTTACATGACAACACATATATCATTATTCACAATCATCTTTCTTCCCTTTCAGAAAACGAAAAGAAGAGTGTGACCTGGAAGAAAAAGGAAGTGACAGAGATGAGGGGGAGGAAGAGAGGAAGGAAGAGGGGAGAAGGGGAGGAGAAAGAGAAGGAGGAAGAAGGGGAGAAGGAAGAGGGGGAAGAAGGGAGAAGAAGGGGAGGAGGACATACGATGAGGAACAGAGAAATGAGGAGGAAGAAGAGAAAGTGGAGGAGAGATGGATCAGAAAGAGACAAATAAAAGAGGAATGAAGACAGAGAGACTGATGATGCATGATGATGATGATGATGATGATGATGATGATGATGATGATAACAATAACAATAATAATGAAAACAAAGATTGTAATAATAATAATAATAATAATAATAATAATAATAATAATAATGACGACGAATGATGATGATGATGATGATGATGATGATGAGAGGGGAAGCGGAACAGGAGAAATTAAGAGAAGTAGAGAGAGGAAGTGAAGAAGACAATTGTTATAAATGTATGAAGAAAAGGAAGACTGAGAGAGAGAGAGAGAGAGAGAGAGAGAGCAAGATTGTCCCAGTTTGCTCTTTAATGAGGCTCTTACCTAAGTCTCTTATCTCTCACACCTCGTCTCTCTCTCTCTCTCTCTCTCTCTCTCTCAAGCTAACTCTACTTACCCGCCTCTTGATTCACAATATTCATTCATATTTCTCCATCTCCTTTATTTTCCATTGTAACTTTCACCCTCCCGCTTCATGCCCTCTTAATAGCTTAGTTACTCTTCCTTTATTACTCTCTCATTATTTCTCGACTTTATTTTCTCCTTGTAATTTCTCTACCTTTACCTCTCTCTCTCTCTCTCTCTCTCTCTCTCTCTCTCTCTCTCTCTCTCTCTCTCTCCATATTAAGATTTCTCTCACTTTTCCTTCTACCCTATTTTTCTCTCTGTCTTTAAAAATTTCTCACATGTTTATAGTTCTGTCTCCATCTCTCCGTTATTTCTCTATCTATGATCTATCTATCTATCAATCACTCTATCAAAATATAATATCGGATCTCTCTCTGTCTATAAAAATCTCTCACTCATGCCCCTTCTATCTTATTCTTTCATACATTCCGTCTTAATCGATGGTAATATTATCTTTCTTACCGCTATTACCTCTCACTTATTCCTCTTGCACCTTTCCCTCAAGATTCCCTCACCTGCTTCTTCATCTTCCTCCCTATTCTTCCGAGTTCATTTATCTTTCATTATAGCACTTGTCTTTTTACTCATCCTTCATTAGCCTCATTCTCCTAAGTTAGGCAGTCTTCCTTCATTCTACTTTTTGTCGTTGTCCTTTCACTCGCATATTCCTTCCCCATATACTTTAATCTTTTCAGTATTTTATCTCTATCTATCTATCAATCTATTCATCCATCTATCTATCTACCCGTTTATCTATCTACCTACCTACCTACCTACCTAATTCCCTATCTACTTATCCATCTACCTTCTTACCTGTCTACCTACCTACCCACCTACCTACATATCTATTTATCTATCAATCTATCTATCTAAACTTATGGAGTGGAACTACGGATACTATAACACCTTCCTGTATCGAGGTAAGAAAAAAAAAAGGCTGCAAGACGCCGCCAAGGAACGCCATATTGTTCCCTAATTAATACGCGTTTGATACAGGTGAACTACACAAAAATACGACAAAACATGGCTACACACACACACACACACACACACACACACACAGAGCAAAAACGAAAGCTGTGTGAAATGAGACCTTTCGTGTTCTCTCTGTTTTCATTCTCTCTCTCTCTCTCTCTCTCTCTCTCCCGGAACGCAGTCTAAAATTACAGGAGAATTCTATACCCTCCCTTCCCTCTCTAGCCAGCAGCGCCTACGTCAGCCTCTCCTCTGTGACTTCCAATCTTTTCTCATTCCCCACTCCCTCTGCTACTCCTAAACGCGGCCATCCCATCCCTGAATCACCACATCGCTGTTACCTTATCTCTGTTCCTGAATCACATTACCGCCTGTTACCTTCCTTTCATATCAGCTTTCATTTCAACATCATCTTACTCCAATTATATTTTTCAGTCCCCCCTATTCTCTCTCTCTCTCTCTCTCTCTCTCTCTCTCTCTCTCTCTCTTCTTACCTCATCTGCTCCCAATTTTACGTACCCTCAACCTTCTCCCCATCCTCTTACCGCCCCTGTCTTTTAACTTTCACTTTCTTTATCCCTGCCTTATCAACTCTCTCTCTCTCTCTCTCTCTCTCTCTCTCTCTCTCTCTTCTGGAGCCCTGAACGAGAGGGGCCACGCTAAAAATGTTAAACGCTTTGAAGAGAAATTCTGATAGCAAGTTGGAGGAGGGAGAGGGGAGGGGAGGCTCGGAGAGGAGAGGAGAGGAGAGGAGGGGACAGGAGGGAAGAGGAGAGGAGAGGAGAGGGGAGAAAAGAAAAGAATGGAATAAAAAGAAGGACAGGAGTAGAGAGGAAAGGATAGGACAGGAGGGGAAGAGAGGAAAGTGTACAGAGATGGGGAGAGGAAAGGAGAGAAACAAATGAGGAGAGGAGAGGGGAAAGGAAGAGCGAGAGGAAGCGAAATAGAGAGGGAAGGAGGTATGAGAGAAAAATGAGAAAGTATGAAGTGGAGAGGATGGGAGAGGAGAGGAGAGGAGACGAAGAGAGGGAGAATAATGGCGAGCAAGGAGTGTTAGGAAGAGACGAGGAAGGAAGGGGAGGACAAGAAGGTAAGGAAGAGAGACAAAGCAAGGAATGGAAAACGAAGGGAAGGTAGAATGGAGGGAAGGAAGGACTGGAGGGAAGAAAGAGGAGGAAGAAAGGGTGAATAAAAACGAGACAGACGCAAAGAGGAGACAAGAGAAAGACCGAGTTAAGGAGAATATAAAGAAATGGAAAAGAAGAGAAAAGATAAAATGGTAGAATTAGACTGGACGCGAAGAAGAGAGCTGAATAAAGGCGAGAAATAGGGGAGAGGAGAAGAGAGACGAGGAATGGCGGAAAAAGGCAGAGAAAAAGAAGGGAGAGGAGAGGAGTAGAAAGGAGACGGAAGGAGAGAAAGGAAGAGGGATGATAATGAGAGGAGGGGGAAGGAAACATGAAAGGCAAGGAAGAAATGATAAAAACGAAAAAAACATATGAAAAAAATGGGCAATATGAAGAGGGACGTAAAACAAGGGAAAGGGGAAGAAAAGGGAAGCAGGGGAGGATAATGAAGTGACAGGATGGACAGGAAAAAGAAAAGAAAAAAAACTAGAGGAAAATAATTAGAAAGGAGGGGAGAGAGGAGGGAAGTGGAGGGGGAGGGAGAGAGAGGGAGAGGGGGAAGAAGTTTGCAGAAGGGGAGGGGAGCTGGAAGATGAACGAGGGGGAGAGAAAGGAGGGGAGAATGTGGTGGAAGGAAGATGGGAGAGGAGGGGAGAGATTGACAAGGAAGTCCTTTGGAAGCGAGGGGGTTAAGGTAATGCAAAGGATAGGGGAAAAATGTGTGTGTGTGTGTGTGTGTGTGTGTGTGTGTGTGTGTGTGTGTGTGTGTGTGTGAGAGAGAGAGAGAGAGAGAGAGAGAGAGAGAGAGAGAGAGTGAGTTAGGCCTATAGGACTGAGAGAGAGAGAGAGAGAGAGAGAGAGAGGCACATCACAAGGCAATTTCCGAGTTTGATAAAAAAAAAAACAAGTTCCCCCTTAAATGGTCTTACGTCAGTCTCCCCTTAACCTTCCCCATTTTCTAACTTATCCTCAATCATCTACCCAACCCCTTCTCCACCAGAACGTGCTTTTTTTCATAATTCTAACTATCTTCAGACGATTTTCCTCAGCTCATAAGATAATCCCACTGCAGTTAAAGGGTTAAAGACGATTTCTCTCAGCCCCACCAGTAAGAAAACCCTCCCTGGACCGGAGGGGTTTGAGATAGATCTTTACAAAACCTTCCAGTATTTTCAAGTAATTTCTGTTGTCTTTTACTACCTTCAGACGATTTTCTTCAGCTTGGGAGACCTCTGGAAGTGAGAGAGAGAGAGAGAGAGAGAGAGAGAGAGAGAGAGAGAGAGAGAGAGAGAGAGTGTGTGTGTGTGTGTAAAAATACCCTCATTACAAAGTCCTTAATCACATAAAACTTCACCAATTTCTCGTTTTCTTCCTGCTGTCTCCAGACGATTTTCTTCAGCTTAGGGGAGACTTAATCTAGCTGGAGGGGGGTTAGATCCAGCCCTCTCTAACCCCTCCAGCCCCCATAAACCCCCCCTTTCACTTCTAAGGTGTTCTAATATACTGAATAAAATCGTCTGGTAGAGTAAGGAAGGGATTTGAGGATTAGTTGAGAAATAAATAGAGAGGATGATGATGATGATGATGATGATGATGATGATTAAAATAAAAACCTTAACACACTCCCATAGACTCCTCCTCTTCCTCCCCCTGACTCCTCCTCTTCCTCCCCCTGACTCTCCTCTTTCTCCCCCTGACTCCTCCTCTTCCTCCCCCTGACTCCTCCTCTTTCTCCCCCTGACTCCTCCTCTTTCTCCCCCTGACTCCTCCTCTTCCTCCCCCTGACTCTCCTCTTCCTCCCCCTGACTCTCCTCTTCCTCCCCCTGACTCCTCCTCTTCCTCCCCCTGACTCCTCCTCTTCCTCTCCATGACTCCTCCTTTTCCTCCCCCTGACTCCTCCTCTTCCTCCCCCTGACTCCTCCTCTTCCTCCCCCTGACTCCTTAAAATCACCACTACCACCACCACCACCATCATGATCATTGCTATCATCATCACCATCACCACCACCACCACCATCATGATAATTACTATCATCACCACCACCACCACCACCATCATGATAATTACTATCATCACCATCACCAACACCACCACCACCACCATCATGATCATTACTATCATCATCACCACCACCATCACCATCATTTTTTTCCTTTTCTTCTCCACATACCTCCTCCTCTTCTCTCCATCTCCCATACACCTCACATCCTCCTCCTCCCCCTCTTCTCTCCATTTTCCACACACTCCATCTCCTCCTCCTCCTCTTACTCCTCTTCCTTGTCTTCTCTCCATTTCCCATACACCTCACATACTCCTTCTCTCTTCATCTTCCATACCCCTCACCCCATCTCACCTCACCTCACCTCCTCCTCCTCTTCCCTCGACCTCCATACACCTCCTCCTCCTCTTCTCTCCATCTCCCATACACCTCCTCCTCCTCCTCTTGTCTCCATCTTCCATACACCTCCTCCTCCTCCTCCTCTTCCTTCCGGTGGTGCTCTTGCCTGACAGCGGCTTAGAGAGGAATCCCGGTCGCTCTTCCTCGTGACAAGCAATTACCATTATACTTAAGCCATAGCCAGGAGGAGAAGGAGGAGGAAGGTGGGTGGTGTGAGGTTTTTGATGAATGAGGGGAGTGGAGAGGAAAAGAGTGGGGAGAGAAGGAAGAGGGGAGGGGAGAGGAAAGATGGACCGGAGAAAATGAGGAAAGGAGAGGAGGGGAGAGGGAGGAAAAGAGGAGAGGAGAGAAGGGGAGTGGCGAAAGAAGGAAAAGAGGAGAGGAGAGGAAAGAAGACAAAAGAAGAGGAGAGGAAAGGAGAAGCGAGGGGAGAGGACAGAAGAAGGGGAGAGGGAAAACGAGTGGAAGAAAAGAAGTGAGAAGAAGAGAGTAAGAGAAAAGTGGACGCGAGGAGAGGGAAAAAGTGAAGAGACGAGGGAACCAGCGGAGAGGAAAGGAGAGAGGAGAAGAGATGGAAGGAGGGGAGAGGAAAAGATGAGAAGAGAGGAAAAAAAGGGGAGAACAGGGGAGGGAGAAATGAAGAGGTGAAAGGACCAATCGAGGAGGGGTGGGAGAAAGAGAAGAGTGAAGGTGGAGAGAGGAGGGGATGGAAGGAAGAGGAGAGAAAGGGAGAAGAGGAGTGGGGAGCGTTTAGGGGATGACAGGTAAGAAGAGGAAAAGAGAAGAGAAGAGAAGAGGTATGCGACTAGCCGAGGAACACTACTATGCACTATCCCTCCTTCCATCGGGGGACACATCACCATCATCACCATCAACACAGCCATCACCATCACATCACCATCAACACAGTCATCATCATCATCATCATCATAATCACAATCATCATCATCACCATCATCTTTCCCACAATCATCATCATCACCTCCTTTACGACAATCATCATCATCATCACCTTTCCCACAATCATCATCACCATTAGCAGCAACAGCATCATTACAATCACCATCATCATCATCATAATCAACATCATCATCATCATCATCATCATCAACTCTACCACAACCACCACCACCATTAGCAGCAACAGCATCATTACAATCATCATCATCATCACTATCATCATCATCATCATCATTATCTCACGGAAACAAGAGTAAAGCATAAAACATAAATATAATGAGGACAATATTTCGTTTTATTTTAGGGTAGATTTTTTTTGGTGTGTGTGTGTGTGTGTGTGTGTGTGTGTGTGTGTGTGTGTGTGTGTGTGTGTGTGTGTGTGTGTGTGTGTGAGAGAGAGAGAGAGAGAGAGACTTCCATTATTTCATAGGCGCCTTCACGTGGTGGTAAAGAAATAAACGAGCTGCTTCACTGCCCGGCTATGCCAACGGCCTTCAACTCCCACCCTCTCCCCTGAAAGGACGATGGTAGACTGCAAGGGAAGAGCACCTGAATCAGTCCACCTGGTTCACGTTCAGATAAGCCTTGGGTTCCTCCTCTTCCTCTACTACTACTACTACTACTACTACTGCTACTACTATTACTATTACTATTTGTTACAACTACCACAACTACAACAACAACAACTACTACTACTACTACTCACTACTACAACTAGTACTTTTACTACTACAACTACTACTACTGTTACTACCACCAACTACTACTACTGCAAAAATAATAATTATCATAATAATAATAATAATAATAACAATAATAATAATGTCGTCGGGTTGCAGGGTTTAAAAATATCCATACATTTACTAATATTAGGTTATTATATTTTTCCGCCCCAGGGAACTCTAATATATACTGTTACACTCATATATACGACGCATATATTTTTTTTAAATTTATATGTGTAATACTTTAGGTCGTAACATTATCTAGTTTAATACACGCCTCTCTCTCTCTCTCTCTCCTTTTCCTTCTCTCGTCTGCTTTTTCCTAATCTCATCTCTACATCGTTTCCTGTTTTCTTTTCATATCTTCTTCTCTAATTTCCTCTGGGATTTCTCCTTCCTTTCCCATCTTACGTTCGACATATCCAAGTATCTTTCTTTCGAACATAACTCGGCTCCCCCTCCCCCCTCCCTCTCTCTCTCTCTCCGTACCGTATGACCCAGCATGGTGAGGGGTCGTGTCAGCAGGCCAGAAAGTAGGTCAGGGGAGAATACCGTGGTAGCTGAGGAGGAGGAGGAGAAGGAGGAGGAGGACGTGGTGGTAGTCGTGGGTAGGAGGGAGTCACGTCATGCTGTGGAGTTGAGATGAATGAGCAAAGATTAGGTTAGGGCCTGGCGCAGAGGTTAACACGTTCGCTCGCCTTCACATCTGCAGGGTACATTGGGGCCGGGTACGATTTCGGTAGCGTGGCGACCATGTATCCCCGTTAACCAAGCAGAATTTCTCGCGCCGAATACAACAATAATAAGTACGTTTCTGGAGGTTCATGGAGTTAATGAGGATTGTCTTTAAATTCTTCAATCGTTAATTCAAGGTGTCTCTTCAATGCTCATTAAGAACCTAGTGTTGGGCAATAAGATGTAAAGCCTGGCAACAACGAAGTATGTCCTCGGGCAGAAAATGTTGAAGGATTGTTGGTTTTATGTCCCAACGTGCAAGGATAAGTTTTGGTCCTGTCGGTTAACACTGAGAATACGCCCTAACTGGACACACACACGTACACTGGCAAAGCTTCAACTCTCACAGGCACTCCCATCATCACACCAAATACCCCTTCCCACTCCCATCATTACATCAATATACCCTTCCCCACTCCCACCATTACACCAAACACCCTTTCCAGAAGCGTACATGACCTGCATCAGGAAGCGTAAATTTTAGGTATCACTCTCCCTCCGAGATACTGAAATGGAAATCAAATGGGCCAATACACGCACAGACATACCGGTACTACTGAGAGGGATAATGCTCACTGGCCATTTGAAGCACGATTATCTTATTGAACTCTCGACACCGACATGCGATTGTAGCCAACATAGAGATGAATCCTTCTAGAGTAATTAAAACCGCTTCTAAGTAACCTGTAACCCCTTCCACACCATTACTTTTGGCTACCATGAAACAACTTTATTCATTTTATTCATAGTAACTCTCGATTGGTTCGCTGGGATGAGTTAGGATGCATTAGATCAAGCTAGATTAAGATACACAGATTTTGAGAAGACTTCTTGGCCTGGAATGACATAAACAGGACTGGTCTAGGCTGGGCTAGGTTAGATTAGGTTAGTGTGGGTTGGGATTGGTTATGTTGGGTTGGGTTGGATCAGATTAAGGGAAGGTAGAGTGGGTTAAATCAGATTAACCCTATCACTCAGAGGAAGACTTATTATTTTTATTACCTCTGGACAGTTCTATTCAGCTCCCTTCACGAGTGCTGGTGTAAAAACTGGAGAACTTATGAAGAACAGAGATGAAAATAAATACATTGACAAGAAGGCATACTACGTGGTGCACTTAACACTTGGCCCAACACTTAGTCCTTGGGTCGAATTTTGAGTATGCCTTTGGTTCCTTCTTACTTGCATGAAGAAAAAAAAAAAAAAAAAAAAATGACGCTCGACCAACTGATCTAAATATAACCTTACGTCATTCTTGCCTGACCCTCAACCCTAGTGCCAAGTTTTTGTCAGGATTAAATTACTTAGGGTGACCGTGCTTTGTGACCCTGATCTCCGACCTACTATTCTCAAAATCAAATCCCTTCCTTCTTGCTTAGCCTTCAACCCTTCCACCAAGTTGGGTCCAAATGAAATAAAAACCATGAGTTACAGGATCAAAGTTGTGACCTTTCCTTGGGACCTTACCCTTTACGTGACTGTCCTTAAAATCGAATCAATTCATCCTTGCCTTACCCTCAACCCGTCCACCAAATTTGCCTTGCGATGTGACCTTGACCTCTGACTTAATATTCTACAAAAATCAGTACCGGTAGGTCAATTCCCGGAAGGACTCTGAACCTACCTATTAAATCTGGTTGACAATGCATTAAAACTATCTGATTTGTTTGTTAACTCTCTCTCTCTCTCTCTCTCTCTCTCACACACACACACACACACACACACACACACACACACACACACACACACACACACACACACACACCGATCAAAACATTACCCCTTCCCTCTATCGCATGTGCGGGAAACAAGGACAGTGACGGCGCAAACGACCATGAACTGACAATATTTACCTGAGTGGCAAGCAATCAGGAAAAACAAAAAATACAGGAATCTCTTAAAAACCAAACGGAAGATAACAAAATTGACAAAGTGCGAATAGGTACGAATATAATAAAATTGCACGAATCAGGGAGGGAGTGTGCAAAAACATTAAGGTGAAAAAGAACGCAGAAAAACAAACAAAAACGAAACAAAGGAAGACACAAACTATACGAATTTAGAAGCAAGGAAGAAAAAATAGAGGTAAAAACATCACACACACACACACACACACACACACACACACACGCACGCACACACACACACACACACACACACACACACACACACACACACACACACACACAAACACACACACACACACACACACACGGCCAGGAACACAGTACACACACATGAATGAGGGAATGCAGGCAGGGCAGGTCAGGTTGGAATGACAAGGGGCGGGGTTATTGCAGGACGCTGGGGCCTATTTGAGAGAAGCTAATACCACGTTATTGACAATCACAGAGCAACCACATCAGGAGGGGGGGGCGGGGAAGGGGGAGAGGGAGGAGGAGGAGGGGGGACGGGAGACGGGAGGGACGAAGGACAGGGGGAGAGAGAAATCATGAGAGACAGGGAGACGGGTGATTCGGGGGAGATGGGGAGGTGAGGGGAGAGACGGAAAAGGGTAGGGTTGGGGAGACGAGGGCAGGGGAGGCAGGAGGGGGTGAGGGAAACCAGGAGAGGAGGGGGTAACTAGAGGGGAGGTCAGGAAGAAGGAGGGGGAGAGGGATCTGGAGGAAGGGGGATGGATCAGACAGGAGGGTGAAGAAAGCAGACGGAAGGGGAATCAGAGAGGAGAGGTGGTGTGTGTGTGTGTGTGTGTGTGTGTGTGTGTGTGTGTGTGTGTGTGTGTGTGTGTGTGTAAAGCGAGATCTAACTGAACCCCCGGATCTTAGCCCACATATGACCTGGTATTAGTGCTGGTATGACTGCTGGTATTACAAGTACTGAGGCGACTGGTATTAATTAAGGTCTCAGCCACTATCACACGGATTTCAGGCTAAGATTATTTCCTTCGTTACGCGAGAAAGGCACGCGATAAAACCAAGACTGAGAGAAGTGACTGGGCAAGAAGGAGACACGTGATAAGTGAGAGTGACACGTGATAAAGAAGAGAAACATAGGCGACAGAGCAAAAAAGAGACGAAATAATAATAGGATGAGAGAGAGAGAGAGAGAGAGAGAGAGAGAGAGAGAGAGAGAGAGAGAGAGAATATCTTAAGTAAAAAAAGGCTGGGGTAGCGTAAGTATGTTTGGATATTCCGGTCAAACTCGCCTCTAGGGGAAGACGAGAGAAACATAAAGAACCACACTTTTAAAACATTGAGCAGCACCTCAAGTCCCCCCTCCCTCTTGACCCCCAAGCCCCCTACCCCCATTTTTCCTACCCCCTAACCCCTCCATCCCCCCCTCGACCTACCCTGAGCCCCGTGTGCACGCTTAGTCGTACATACATACATATACACGTACACATACATAAATACATGCATACATATTCACAGGGAGAGGTATACATGTAGAGAAACAGTATGTGGATTTTTTTGCACGTTCATCATGGGTACCCACCTAACCTACTGTATATATCCACACACACGCACACACAAACTCTCTCTCTCTCTCTCTCTCTCTCTCTCTCTCTCTCCTCTCTCTCCTTCCTGACTTTCATTAACAGCCACTTTTTCCCTCTCGCCTCTCTCATCTATCCTTACACACTCTCTCTCATTTTCCTCTCGCCTCTCTCATCACACACACACACACACACACACTGCGACAATTCCACAGTCAGTTTTTATTTTCCCCCCAACAAGTTAAATTGAGGTCCCGAAATCTATCATCTCACCCCCTTAAAAAGGCACTGGCCAATCAGGGGACTTCCAGGATCGATGTGGACCAATCAGAAGGTTTCCAGGATAGATGTGGACCAATCAGAGGGTTTCCAGGATCGATGTGGACCAATCAGAGGGATTCCAGGACAGATGTGGACCAACCAGAGGGTTTCCAGGACAGATGTGGACCAATCAGAGGGATTCCAGGACAACTGTGGGCCAATCAGAGGGTTTCCAGGACAGATGTGGACCAATCAGACGGTTTCCAGGACAGATGTGGACCAATCAGACGGTTTCCAGGACAGATGTGGACCAATCAGAGGGTTTCCAGGACAGATGTGGACCAATCAGAGGGTTTCCAGGACATACAGTATGTGGACCAATCAGAGGGTTTCCAGGACAGATGTGGACCAATCAGAGGGTTTCCAGGACAGATGTGGACCAATCAGAGGGTTTCCAGGACAGATGTGGACCAATCAGAGGGTTTCCAGGACAGATGTGGACCAATCAGGAGGTTTCCAGGATCGGCAAGGATTCCGAACTAGCAAGACAGCCAATCTCAGGGCCACCCGAATTCTTGACTTCTTCCAGGATTCTTCACTTCCTGGAATCCAATCAGAGGGCTTTCAGGATCTTTATGGGCTGATTAGCGGGCTTCCAAGAGAGTGTGAACCCCCCAACCGACACCAAAAAAAAGAATAATAATAATAATGATAAAAATACGGCTTCTTGGATGGATGCAGACTAATCAGAAGTTTTCAAGGATCCTTCGCTAGCAAGGGAACCAGTGAAAGGGCTTCCAGGATTCGTGACTACCCGGAAAGCCGATCAGGAGGCTTTCAGGATGGGCATCGACCTGACAGCAGTATTCTTCACTCAGATGGGGAGCAATCAGACAGGCAGAGGAGAACCAATCACACGTCTCCCTTGCTTCTTGACTCTGCATACATCTAAGCAAATGCCGTTCTGCATTCTTGATTCAGTGGAGAGCCAATCAAGAGAGCTTTATGGACAATCAGGAGAGCTTTACGGAATACCTGATTACCCAGACAACCCATCCTGTGCCCCCCTTGATTCCTGATGGGCGGGAACCAATCAGTGTGGAGATATGTCAACACTGGCCGCAATCACCAATCACAGCCAAGGCCCTCTCCCCCCACCCCCACTCATCTCACCCCGTCAAGGCCACGTTATTGTCATTTGGCAGTGTAATTAGTTGTTCTGGGGGTGTCTGATTTTGTGGCTGTTTGTGTGTCTGTCTGTGTCTGCTATGGCTGTCTGTATGAGTGTCAGTGTCTGTGTTGTGTCTTGAATTTATGAGCTTGTGTGAATCTGTGTCTGTCTGTGTCTGTTATGGTTGCTTGAACGAGTCTGTGTCTGTTTGTTACGGCTGTTTGCATGAATTTGTGTGTGTGTCTGTTGTGAGTATATACCTTACTAAATTTCTGGCTATATATATAATATCTGGGGGAGGCGGTGGCTAAATCGGTAGAGAGGGGGTCTGCAATCCTAATGGACCCAAAGTCGAATCCCCGCTTAGGTTGGGAACAGTTTAAGGATTTGAATTTCAAACAGCAGACTTCACTGATCTATAACATAAAAATACCCCGCTAATACCAGTACACCAGTCCTGTATGAGAAAACCCTAGCATACATTCAATATGGACGGTGGGTGTTAGCGCCGAAGTGGTGACATGCGATGTGCGGTATGTACGAGGACTACTGGGCCTTGAGAGCAGGCTATGAAGACGATGCCCAGAATCGCACACATAAAAAAAATCTGTGTCTGTGTCTGTTTTCTGTGTGTGTTGATATGCCTGTTTGTACGTCTGTGTCTGTGTCGTGTATGTACCGTACTGAATTGACGGGTCTGTATGAATTGGTGTATTTGGTCTGTGTGTCTTTAATAGCTGTCTGTTTAAGTCTGTGTCTGTGTCGTGTGTGTCTTGAATCCATCGTATGTATGAAGCTGATTGTGTCTGTATTGTGTAGGTACTGAATTCAATGCTGCTTATATACACTGTTATTCCTGTGTCTATGTTGTTTATATATCAATTGCCTGCTTTGATAAATTTGTCTGTGTCTGCATTTCTGTGTCTTGGGTTATGTCTGTCTGCGTAAATCTGTCAATTTGTGTCTGTGTTGCGTGTGTCTGAATCTGGCTGCAACTACACCTGTCTGTGCCCGAAGTAATACTGTTCTTGTTTACATGGATGTGTCTGTGTGTCTGAATAGGTGCGCTTGGAATTACTGTATGTCTGTTTTTGCCTGCTTCTGTCTGTTTTGCATGCATGAATTCGTCTGTGTATAAAGTACGTCAGTGTCTGAATATTTGCCTGTATTTTCTTTCTCCGTGTCTAAATCTCTCTCTCTTTGTGTCGAGTTGATGTCTGTTTGTTTGTCGAAATTCATACCAATAATATACTCGGTTTTTGTCTAAAGTGTGTCTGAGTCTAACTGAATCTGAAATTACTTGGCTGAATTTCTTTGACTATGAGCTTATATGCGCCAATTTGTTTTTATGCAAGAGTTATAACCCTCTGTCTCTAGTGGCATTTGTGAAGGAACCTTTAATTACACTTTTCTCCAACTAAAATCTTATCACTGTATCACTGAGGCGCCATGACATTGTAACCTAACCTCCACTTAACCCCAACCCAGCCATCTGTCTTGCAGTGATACATCTCCCTATTCCCCAGTAAAATTTAATAAATAAATAAATAAATAAATACAATAATCCCACCGCACCCATCTCTGTCTTGCAGTGATAAATATCCCCATTCGCCCAAAATAACAATAACAAAATGACGATAATTAATATGAAAGATAATGAACTAACCCTACTTAATCCCAGAGTTAATCACCCATCTACCTGTGACAAATGCCCGGCAATTAAGTAGCAAAAGTGCGTGCGTGTGGGGAGAGGGTGGAAAACTGCAGCCCCCAATGGCAATTCCAGCGATTATTGTTGGCACACCCCGAACACCTGTCCATTTTTCGCTGACGAGGTGATGCCGGAGTGTGAGGGAGGTTGTGGGTGGAGAGAGAGAGAGAGAGAGAGAGAGAGAGAGAGAGAGAGAGAGAGAGAGAGAGAGAGAGAGTGTGTGTGTGTGTGTGTGTGTGTGTGTGTGTGTGTGTGTGTGTGTGTGTGATATAAACACACAAGCATTTATGTACGTGTGTATAAGCAAGCGTGAAATTGCGGGAGTGCCACATATGCAGGTGTAAGTGTGAATACAGGTAAGTGCGTGTGGGTGCCAGCGTGTACCTTCATAACTAATTCATGACTTAAATTACCTCCAGCCACTTCACAAACCCACTCACGTTATACTGCAGACACTGTAATCCAGGATGCTGGTAAATATATATAAATGTGAGGGGAAGTAAATTACCTGGAGTGAGAATTGTTTAGGTCTTTTCTATTTTATCCCTTTTCTTTCTAGGCTCCACTAGTTTCCCTCATTCCCATCTCCTCCTGTTACTCATTCCTTACCCCCTTCGTCTCCAAGTCTTACTCTTCCTCGTCTCCTCCTCCTGTTCCTCACCCCTTATCCCCATCATCTCCACCAGAGTTACTCATCCTCATCTCCTCCTCCTACCCCTCACCCCACTGTCTCCATCAGTCTTTTTCATTCCTATCTCCTTCCTCATCCCAAACCTCTTCCCTTATACTCCCTCTCCCTCTAACTTACACTCCCTCCCTCTGTAGTATTTTTCACCTGTCTCTTCTCTCTCTCATTTCCTATATCCTGATAATCATTCCCTTCTATCCACTCCTCTCACTTCAATTATTTTTCCTCAGTTCTGTATTTCCTGATGTTTTCCTTGCATCCCTCATTCACCAAAATCTGTCTTCTTTCCTAAACATCCTTTTTTTTCCTTATTCTATATTTCTTCACTATTTCTTCCCCTGCATTCCCCTCTCATCCTAACCTGTCTCTCCTTTACCTCAGCCCTTTCTAGTGTTATTTAATCCCTAATAACTCTTCTTTTGTATCCCTCACCTACAGTCTACCCTACATCTCAGTTTTCTTTCTTGTGCACTCCTTACTCATTCGCCAATCCTCTCATTTTACCTTTCTATCCTAGCATAAACTCTTTCCTTCTCTAAATCCTCTTCCTTAATTCTTCATTCCTTCTTAATTCGTCCTTTCTATCCTCCTCTCCTCATAACTTTACAACATTTCCTTCACATTCATCCTTTCTCTCATTTCTTACTCTTCCATACTTCCTTCCGTCTGACGTCATTCGCAGTAAGTTAACCTCTCCTTCCACGTCTATCTTTTCTCCCTCACTCCTTTCTTGTAATTCTTCCCTTGCATCCCTCTCTCCCTCTTGCTTAGTCTCTCCTTTCCCTCTATTCCTCCTTCTCACTTATATTCTTATACTTTTTAAGTGCTGTCTTCCTCTCAAAACCCAAATCCTTTACCTGAGTTTTTCTTTTTTACTCATTGTTCTCTTAAAATCCCCCTTTTCACCAAAGTCTTTTTACTAACTCATTCTCCTTCCCTCCTGTTCTCCTTTTAACTCAACTAATGCTCTTTCCTTCACCTCTGTCTTTTCTCTTTCCCTCTTTACTTCTACATTAAAGGTCCTCTCTCATTATAACACAATCTTCCTTTCACCTAAGTTTATTGTCTCTCCTTTCTTATTTCCTGGTTTGTCTTCTTCAACCTTTCTTACGTTCATTCCTTATTCCTTCCTTAATTCCTTCCTGTATCCCTCTACCATCCTATTTTATACTGTACTCTTTTCATCAACTCATTTCCTTTTCTCACGTTCCTTATTCCTCTATATTTCTTTCACACTGTCTGCCTCTCACTTCACTTACACTCTCTCTTTCACCTCAGAATTTCCTCAGTAACTCTTCTGTTCTACCCCAACTGCCTGGTTAAAGAAATTTCCTTCAACTTCCTTGCTATTTCCGAAAGGAGGATGGCGAAAGGCAGAAAAGGGCATCTTGACATCCACATGAACCTGAGCCCACAACAACCACAACAACAACTTAAACTCTTTTCTTAACCTCAGTCTCTTCTCTCTCATTCTTTTTCTCTCATAATTCTTCTTCCCATAATTCTTCATCATCATAACTTATACTCTCTTCTCCCTTCTTCTCAAGTTCTTATAATTCTTCCCTAAGTTATTCTCATCACCTCAATATTTTTCTCACTTTATTTCTTTCGCTGTTTTCCTTTTCTTTCTTACATTCTTCATTCACTACAATTTACATCCCCTCCTTTACCCCCGTCTTTTTTTTTTCCTCGTTTCTCATTCCCCCGTAAATCTTCTCCCTCCACCCTCCTTACTTCCTAACTTTATTTTTTTCCCTTCATCTCAATCTTTATTTACACTGTCATTATATTTCCCTCTCTCCCTCTCTCCTTGAAACTTAAACTCCCTCCTTCACCTCCATCGCTTCCCCCTCATTCCTTATACCTCCATAATTTTCCCTCCCTACATCCCCTCTCACCCTAACTCTCTCTCCATCCCCTCTCCCATCCCCTTATTCACCCAAATCCCCTCCCTAATACCTTCTTCCCCCTCCCCCCTCTCGATATTTAAGTAGACTATATACTTCAAGGCTAAGCTACCTATTTTCTTCCCGTGTATACCTGCACTCGAAGACCTCCCCCCCCCATCTCTCTCTCTCTCTCTCTCTCTCTCTCTCTCTCTCTCTCTCTCTCTCTCACTAATTCCTCTTCTTAGCAACTCTCGTTTCCTTCGCCAAGTATCCTTCGCTTCCAAACTCTCCTTTCCTTTTTCTTACAACTTTCATTTTCTCTCTCGAACAACTTTTTCTTCTGTATCTTTCTTTTCCTCTTCAAACTGTCATTTCCTCTTCCAACTATTTTTTCTCTTTTCCACATTTCATTCTACCTCTTCCTTCAACTCTCTCTCTTTCACGATTCTCACTTTCCTGTTTCACTCCCTGTTTTTCTATTCCTTCCACCAAAAACTTTCATTTCCTTTTCCTCATCACGCCCTTTCCTCTTCCTCCACTTCTTTCTTTCTCTCTCTCTCTCTCTCCTAACTTTTCTTTCTCTTCCCCACAGCTCCCTCTTCCCCTTCCAAACGTCTTTCCCTCCTCAACTCTCTTTTACCTCTGCTACACTCTCTTTCCTACCTTCTCCCATTACATCCCTCCCTCCCTCTCTCCATTACATCTCTCCTCCTCCTCCTCCCCATTACACGTCCCATACTCTCCGATTTCTCGTCTCCCATTACTTCTCTCGTCAATCCCCTTTCCCTTTCCCTTCCCCCTCCCCTTCCCCTCCCTCACTAAATTTCTTCCCTCCCCTCACCCTACTATGTCCATCATTTGGTTACATCCCTTTCTCAACGATCTCCCCTTCCCCCTCCCTTATCCCCCTCGCCCTCACTCTCACCCCTTCCTCTCACCTCACCTCTCCTCCCCTTCCCCTTCTCTCCTCCCCAAACCCTACCCCATCCCCCCCATCAGGTTACCCTTCTTTCTCTCGCTTTCCCCGTTTCCCACCCTATCTCGTACCCTCTCCCTTCACCCCTCCCCCACCCCATCTCTCCCCCCTCTCCCCCCCACTCGCCAGCCCCCTCCCCAACTCAAGTCTCCCCACACAACAACCAAGAACCTCCCTAACTTTCCCAAGTCCCCAGTTAATCGGGTATATTCTCACTCCCTTGATCCTCTCTCTCTCTCTCTTTTTCTCTCTCATACATATATATTTTTTCACTTATTTCATACCCCTATTTACTTTTCATTTCCATGGTTTCTTTCATCGTCATCATCATCATCATCATCATCATCATCCCTTCTTCACCTCCCCACCGCTTGACCTGATCTACCAAAACAACTCAATTAACGGAGGCTGTTTTTAACCCCATCAATTACAGGAAGTCTTTCGTTTAACTGGAAAAAAATCGTCTGGTGTTCCAACGAATAACACACACACACACACACACACACACACACACACACAATAACCATGCTAAGGAGATTTAAGGCGATTGATGCTCCAGTCAGAATCGTCCTTCCTGAGCTGAATAAAATCGTCTGAAGATAAACAGCACAAACTTAGCATCGTCTTGGAAGGATTTATGTAGACTGCTGCCAGCCCGTCCAGTCACAGATCCGTTCCCTGAGTCCAATAAAACAGACTGGCGCTACACAGAAAGGTTTAACTTTCCTCGTTAGTATTCTCTCGTCTCTCCACTGCCTCTTGTCTCCTACACTCCATCTCACCTACCCACCTACTTACCTGCCTACCTACCAACCTGCCTGCCTACCTACATACCTACCTCTTCAACCACCCTACTCCTAACTACCTGCGTAGCTACCTACCTCTTAAAGTTCCTTCCCTCCTTCACTGCAGTTTCTCTTTCTACCTGCCTACCCACCTACCCACCTACGTACCAACCTACCTGCTTGCCTACCCACCTGCCTGCCTCTTCAAGTTCTTTCCCTCCTTCACCACAGTTTTCCTACCTATTCTTCATGTTTCTGCTTCTCCATCTCACCTTCCCAGTATCAATCTACTTACCTATCTACCAACCAACTTCTCTAACACCCTACCTGCATCTCCAATTTCCCTCCCTCCTTCACTACAAGTTCTCCTTCTACTTCTGCTTGCCCTTCACCTTCCAGGGACCTACCTACCTACCCACTATCCTACCTACCTACCCACTATCCTACCTACCTACCTATCTTCCTCTTCACCTTCCCTCCCTCCATCTAGTTCTCCTGGTCTACCTTGTTCTTCTTCTACCTTCTCTTACACTTTCTCTTCTCCTTCCTGTTTCCATCTTTCTTCTTCCTGGTTCCTCTCTCTCTCTCTCTCTCTCATCCTTACCTTTCTACGAGCCGACTCTTCAACATCCTTCCCTCCTTCACCAGTTTCTCCTGCCTCTTTTACCCTCTTCTACTTCTCCTGCTATCTTTTCATGGCAGTCTCCTACTTCTTCTCCTTTATCTGGCTTCCTCTACCCTCTCCTGCTTCTACTTTCTCCCCGTCTTTCTACGTTCAGCTGCTTCTTCAATTTCTCTCTTATACTCCTACCTCCATACCAATATATTAAGCTGATGAAGGATCTTACTGAAACAAGCATCTAACAACTGAAACACCGTAACTCTATCAAAAGGCATATAAAACTCGTCTGAAGTTAGCAAGAATAGAAAAGAAATATACGACATCGGACTGAGGTGTTGAAAAGTTTATCCTAGTACTCTTCCTTATTGATTATTTCAGTGTTCTCACCTTCCTTTTCTCTTATTTGCTTCGATTTTTCCCCCCTATCATTCATTTTCTGTTCCCTGTAATTTCATATTCATTCCTAGGCCCTTCCTATTTCTAGCATTCCGCGGACTCTCTCTCTCTCTCTCTCTCGTAGTGCCTCAGACATTAATCTTGCACTCTGGGTTGCCTCGTAAACCACCCCGTCCACCATCCTTGGGGTCTCATACCACACACCACACCACACCACACCACACCACACCCACACCCACACACACGCACACACTACTCGCACTGTCATTTACACTCCATTCACATCATAACGCGCTCTCATATCGCTTTGCCATATCCACATCACTCCACACTACAACACACCACACCCTCACTCCGTCACACCCACATCACACTTCACATCACACCCCACATCACAACCACGCTACACCTACCCAACTCATCCAACACCACATCCTGCATGTCTACATCACATTCAATCCACACATCACATATATCACACCATACCATATCCACACCATGCATCTCCCTCACCATATTCACAATACATTCCCCTGCATCATACACTATCCACACTTCTCACATACCACACACCTCCATATCCACACAATACACCACCACCCTCGCAATATCCACACCAAGCATCTATCGCCATACCCACACCACATCCTCAATAATCTCTTAAATCCATCTACTCCTTTTTTTAGCTTATTCCAGCCAAGTCAAGACGATTTTATTCAACTAAGGAAAGACCTCTTGAATGGAGGGGGTTGATAGGGACTAAAAATTTCCCCCAGTTCTAAAAAGTCTCTCACTTAAGCTGAATAAAATCGTCTGAACGTATCAGGAATAAAATACGATACAGGTTGAGTGAAGGGTTTAGTAAATCATCGGCTATCCCGCCCAGCCCAACCCACATCTTACCATCGCCACACCATACCCTCTACATTTCCCTTTAGCTCCATTTGTCTATCTATTTATCTATCTGTCTCTATCTAACACCGCATCCTATGAAGGGCGGCCCTGATATAAGAGTTTTCAGGCATGTCTGTCCCTACTCAGTTGCAACCTCCTCCTCATACATGACACCACCCTCCCTCACCTGCACTCCCACACTCTCTCCACCTTATCATGGTCATCATCATTCCGCATCTACATCTCTCTCTCTCTCTCTCTCTATAAACATGTCTGCCTTCACCCCTTCATATAATCCCTCCAGAGTTGCGGTTATGCATGGAAATGTCTGAATTTGAAACTGCTTTCTTCTAGTCCTTTTTCCTCTCAAACTGCGGCAAAACACATTCAAGGTCACTGAAATGGTCTCTGGGAGCCCCATAAACGTGGCCCTCCCGCGATGGGTGAGTTTGCTGGAGGTGCACTTTGGTCTGGTCGAGAAAATGCCTCTGCATCAACCTCCACCGGCACCAAACCCCGACACCATCACTTGTTCTGCACGGCGCTGGTAGGGGTATGTCCTCTCAATGGTATTAACCTTTTATCCTGACGCTCTTATTTTACTCGCTACCGACAGACTTTTCTTTTTAGAGCACCGAAGGCTCTACTGTAATGTGTATCTTACCCTTCCAACAATAAATGTCTTTTTAGCTGAATAAAAGCGCTTGAATACAGCATGAATAGACCACAACACAGGCCATCGTTGAGGCTAGTGAAAAGTCTTTAGGCAGGACTTCCACACCGAACAAAGACCTCCTATCCAGTTTTAAGGTGGTAATACGAAGCTTTTATAGACTATACAAAGAATTTCAGAAGACAACTACTCGTGCGATTTAAAGAATAAAGGAAAAAAAGAAAAAGAAAAAAATCGAATTACCAACAGGTCTCAGAAACTATTGCCTCACGTGCGCACTTTTGAGGGCCTAAACCTGCCACCTCATCGCCTTGAATGCGAACTGTGATACAATCTGCAAACTTCAATATTCTGCTAATCACGAAGAAGTGCTGTGGAATGGATACAGAGCCGTCCTATTGCCTTCCTGTCCCACTAAGCAAAGGGAAATAAGACGTACAAAGATGAAAATGTCCGCAAAAGTTTAAGGTGAAGGAATTATACCCGAAGAAGTTCATTATAATGTTCGGGGAGGTGGTGGAGAGGGAAGCCTTCACGTGGTGGCACCGATTTAACCGTGCGGCGAAGTTACCCGGTTATCCACACGTCCCTGCAGCTCCCTCTCCATCCCCATAGGCAGTCCCAAATATCTATCTAGCATCTGATGTGCAAATTCATCACTGACAAGGCCTGGAAAAGACTCACACACAACTATTCGAAGGAGGACGACACTTGCGAGAAATCTATACCTAAATCCGTAAATAAGTGACCAATATAATCCGCATAACAGAAGGGCTGTGAATATTGAGGTGAAACGGTCAACCAACCTCTAAAAAACAACGACAAACTATAAACCAGATAAATTTGATACTTACACATGTAGACCCCAACTACTGCACAACTCTTTACCTGTAACAAAAGAAATCACAATTCTAAAAGACTGCATCATTTGAGTACACAAAAATAAGACTAACAGCAAATATATAGATAAATTATAACAAAAAATCCGCTTCTATTTTATGGTGGCAGTTCTATACGTGGCAGTACCATTCCACGTGACCTAACCCTTAGCTAGTAAATGGCCATCTATCCATGAAGTAATAAGTAATGAAATTTTGTGGCAAGCAGAGCAACGTTCATGGGCAGTATTACTCTTGTAGTGAATGTCTCAGCACTGATATTATCCAAGCCTGACCCGTGAACTCCCAAACACACACACACACACACACACACACACACACACACACACACACACACACACACAAACAAGGTAACGGAACTAGAAATAGCTCAACACTATAAATAGTTCGCGATGGAGGGATAGAAGAAAGCGTGAGAAGGATGGATAGGGGTGTGCCAGACGAGAGGGGATGGTCGTGAGTGGGGTACGGGGGGGAAGGGGAAAACGCCCTGTGGAAATAGGCACTGTGGGTTGGCCAGGTTAGACACCGCGATAATTTAAACTTTTCTCCATTAATTACAACAAGAATAATAATAATAATAATAATAATAATAATAACAACATAGAAAGCACGCCAAGCTCTTATATACCTGGCGTCTCGTGGGCAGGTAAAAAAGGTAATCGAACTGAAGGAGTCAATGCCTACCCCGTTTTCTATTGGCTGCTTATATTTACCCCTCTTTCAGCCTCGTCTTTTATATATTCTCTCGCCCCCTTTCTCCCCACCGCCTCTCCCCTCTTCCCCTCTTTCTTCTCCCCTCTTTCATGCCATCCACGCTCTTTCACTTCCACCCTTGTCTTTAATGTTTGTTTGTTTGTTTTTTTTTTTCACATGCTCCTCTGCGCCCTAGTTTTAACCCACAAAATTCCTGGTATTTTGTCTGAGCCGTCCCTTTCATTTAGTCTCTCTCTCTCTCTCTCTCTCTGTATCTATCTACCTATCTATAATATTACTCTCGAAGCTCTTTCAAACACACTATCTACTTATCTCTCTCTACCTATCTATGCTACCCTTCAAGCTTTTTTTTAAACACTGAATAAACACCAAACACTGATACCATTCACCATATTGACACCATCTAGTTAAAATCCCACATCCTGAAAATTAAAACAGAGAAAAAAAACACATAAGAATTTCCTCAAACCCACTGATTTCACACACTCTTAACCCCACACCTACAAAGACGATTTACAAGTGTGGTGTGGTGTGGAGGGTGACTGCGTGGTGTGGTGTGGTGTGGGAGGGTGACTGCGTGGTGTGGCGTGGCTTCACTATATATTCAACCCCTCTAGCACGAAAAACAAAAAATGTCATAAAAACTAAGTCGCCTGGAGATGACAATAAGAAAATTCAAAAGTCCTCGGGTTGAAGGGATTAGAAGAGGCGAGACGAAATGCTTCATCTGAGAGAGAGAGAGAGAGAGAGAGAGAGAGAGAGAGAGAGAGAGAGAGAGAGAGAGAGAGAGAGAGAGAGAGATGCTTTATCTGAAATATAAGGAGATACAAATGGAATACAGGTTATGAGAGAGAGAGAGAGAGAGAGAGAGAGAGAGAGAGAGAGTCTACAATATTCCATGTTACTTCTCCAGATCCATTTCACTCTCGAAAATGTGTCCAAATTCGAAAACAAGTCACTCAAAGTTTTATCTGTCAATCTATCCACCTTGCAGATCTACCTGGTTACGCGTTCATAGGAGGAATACTGTTTACTGTTGGTGTGAGTAAGATTAGAGGGGAGAGAAAGAGAGAGGAGGAAAAAGAGGTGGGAAAAAGACAAAAGAGGGAAGGGGAGAAATTGAAGGGGGAAGAAAGGAGAGGAGGAGGAAACAGGAGGAAAGAGAAGCGAGGGAGACGGACAGGGAGGAAACTGAAATGGAGAGGGAGATTACTTAACTGAGGAGGACGAGAAGAGTGACAGGGAAGAAGGAAGACTGGAAAATGGGGAGATGGAAGATGAGAACGCGAGGGAAGGAAAACCATGAAGGAGAGGAAATGAGCGAACGGGAAAAAGGAGAAAATATGGGAGGACATAAAGGAAATCAGCACAAAAAAGGATAGAAAGGAGTGACAGGATTCAGAGTGGGTGTGAAAGGAGGAAGACAGGAAAGAGGAGAAGAGGAGTAAAAGTAGGGAAAAAGTATGGAGGGAAGCAGACGAGATAAAAGAGAAAGGAAAAGGCGAAAGTGGGAAGAAAAGAAAGTAAGACGGCATTAAAAACAGGAGGGGGAGGAGGAGGAGGAAAAAAGGATTGAGAAATGAGGAAAAGTGGAAGTGGAGTCAAAAGAAACTGGAGAAAATTGGTAAGGGAACAGGTACAAATGTTCCAGATGCGGGAGCTTCAAGGCCCTTCAGTTAAAGCCCTTGGTGTGGTGTGGAGTGGTGTGGTGTGGTGTGGGAGGGTGATTTTGTGTGGTGTGGCGTGGGTGGGTGATTTTGTGTGGTGTGGTGTGGGAGAGTGACTGCGTGGTGTGGTGTGGGAGGGTGACTGCGTGGTGTGGTGTGGTGTGGTGTGGGAGGGTGACTGCATGGTATGGTATGGTGTGGTGTGGTGTGGTGTGGGAGGGTGACTGCATGGTATGGTGTGGTGTGGTGTGGTGTGGGAGGGTGACTGCATGGTATGGTGTGGTGTGGTGTGGTGTGGGAGGGTGACTGCATGGTATGGTGTGATGTGGTGTGGTGTGGGAGGGTGACTGCATGGTGTGGTGTGGGAGGGTGACTGCATGGTGTGGCGTGGCTTCGCTAAAGCCTACCGATACTTGAATGAAGCATCTCGCGTCCGAAAATCGCTAGTGAGAGACAGACAGACAGAGCCGCTCCTGAAGATGCCCATTGATCTAAAAATACTAAGAAGAATAAAAAGCAATGGGAAAAAGAGTGGGAAATGGAGGCAATGGAAGAAAGCAAAAAAATAGGCAGATTGGAAAATAGAAAGGAGTTCCGAGGAAATGAAATGAGAGTAAGAAAGAAGGAAAAAGAAAGAGGGAATAGGAAAGAAGAAGAAAAACAAGCAAAGAAAGATGTTCAAAGGAATGGAAATGGAAAACTGAAAAGGAAAGACGGAAAATGAGGAAAAAAAAAGTAGTAAGGAAGGCAAGCAGTCGAAGGAAATGAAATAAAAAAGAAAATGGAAGAGGGAAATCAGGTAAAGGAGGGAAGGGGAAAAACTGAAAAAATAAGAGCAATTCAGAAAGCAGAGAGCTGAAAGGAAAAGTTCGGAGCAACGGATTGTTTATATATCGAAGGGGATGAACGAGGAGGGGTGGGGGGAGTCAAGAAAGGGCTTAAGACTGGAAGGGAAAGCGGGTCGTGAATGGAGTGAATAAGAGGGAAAGGGGGCGGTGAAAGGCGTGAATAAGAGGCGATACACAGAGATGAATGAGGAGGTGGCGGAGACGAATTGATCCTGTCAATGGGGAGGGGA
Organism: Coenobita brevimanus; assembly: GCF_032717465.1. Taxonomy (NCBI): domain Eukaryota; kingdom Metazoa; phylum Arthropoda; class Malacostraca; order Decapoda; family Coenobitidae; genus Coenobita; species Coenobita brevimanus. The sequence continues at coordinate 61,877,566 of NC_136977.1, forward strand.
AGGGAGAGAGGAAGGGGGAAAGTTTGGGAGGCACTGAAAGGTAGGACGAAGGTAAAGAGAGGTAGGTAAGTACTGTAATTAGATAACCTGGTAAATACATACCTTAGATACCCATATTATATATACTTAAGCATGTAGATAAGTACCGTATATCCACACACACACACACACACACACACACACACACACACACACACACACACACACACACACACACACACACACACATTATAAAGGGACAGTGAGAGAGGGGGGGTGGAGGAAGATAAAAGGAGGAGGAGGAGGAGGCAGGAATGACGGAAGGAGAAGGGGAGACAGAATTTAAGTGTGAGAAAGAAAGAAAGAGGATGAAGGGTGAAAGCGAGGAAGGGCTAATGGATAAGAGCGTGAGGGGAAGGGAAGGTTCTAGAGAAGATGAGATGAAAGGGTGATAAGGAGGTGTGAGTGTGAAGGAGGGTCGTAGGGTGAAATGGAAAGAGGGCGGGAGAAGGGTGAGGGTGAGAGACGAGGAGGAAAGATGGGTGAGAGGGAGAGAACACAGGGAGGGATAGAGGCTGAGAGGGTGGGGAAGGAGAGAGAAAGGTAGGGAGAGTGGGTGTGTGGGAGTAGGACAAACACAGACTATTGATGGTGTCATGACAAGGGTGAGGAAGGTCAACACACACACACACACACACACACACACACACACACACACACACACACACACACACACACACACACAGCACAAAGAAAAGGGAAAATCAAAACAACACCAAAGAGGAAACGGAAACGACAAAGACAAAAACAGGAAAATATTGGCCCTATCATTTTTTCACCATCTTTCCTACCACTAAAAAATTTCCCCTCGCCAAACTAATTACGCTTTTATTTTCTTACCCTTCACAAAATAATACCTCCATCACTTTCTCACACAAACTCCCACAAATTATATCTTATACTTCATCATAACATAACATGGATAACCTTAAAAAATGCCACACCATTTTCACATAGGATTTAAGTAATTGTAAGATGCCATGTCACAATCTTTCTCAGTGCAATGAGCTGTAGTTTCAAATTACTAAACTGAAGTCATCTCTCTCTCTCTCTCTCTCTCTCTCTCTCTCACAGCACACTCCATCTCTCCCCCAACCACTTCATCCTTCTCAAACTCTCACGACCTCTCTCACCCCCTGTATATCCTCTTCACACACTGTTCTTTTCCTGCACAAAATGTTCCTCCCTCCCACACAGCGTCTCCACCTCACACAGTCTGCCTCTATGTATCTATCTGTCAGTCAATCTATACCATCTATCAATCACACTTTCTACTTCGCATACTCAGTTCACTCCTACAATCTCTCTCTCTCTCTCTCACACACACACACACACACACACACACAGGAAACTTACATGGGGACCCTAACACTAGAGGAAATAAAGAGATGGTGCTGAGAGAGATGGAGAGGGGAATATGAAAGATGGTGTGTGTGTGTGTGTGTGTGTGTGTGTGTGTGTGTGTGTGTGTGTGTGTGTGAGAGAGAGAGAGAGAGAGAGAGAGAGAGAGAGAGAGAGAGAGAGAGAGAGAGAGAATCAAGAATGGCCAAGTTTGTGATGGGAGGAGTTGAGTGGCGACCAGACATGTCCAGACACGTCGGGACAGGACCACTTGGCGACCAACCAGGACCCTTCACCCCCCCCCTCCCCCTCCCCTTCTGACTGTTACCCCCTCCTCCCGACCCCCTTGCCTCCCTCTCTGCATTCTTCCTGCCTCTCTCTCCCTATCCTTGTGCTTACTTCCTTGTCTACACTCCTGCCTCTTTTTCCTGTTTCTTACCTTCCTGCCTCTTCCTACCTGCCAGACCATCCTCCTTTCTTTCCTTCCTACCTCCTGCCTTTCCCAACCTGCCTACCCTGCATCCTTTCCTTCCTTCCTTCCTTCCTACCCTCCTGAACCCCTTCCTTGTTCCTGCCCTCCTGTCTCTCCCTGACCGCGTACCCTCCTACCTCCTTTCCTAACTTCCTGTCTCCCTCCTTTCCTGCCATTTTGTCTCTTCTCTTCCTCCTCCTTTTCTGCCTAGCTTCCTGCCTCCTTCCTTTCCTATCCTTCTTGCTCCTTCATTGCACAGTGAGACACCCTCCTGTCGCCCTCCCTGCCTACCCTTCAGCTTCCTTCCCAGCCTACCTATGTACGTTCCTGCCTCTCCCGGCCTTCTTCCCTCCCTTCCCCCCTGCCTGTCTGCCCTGCCTAACTTGACTCAACCCCATGGCAAAAAGTGACACAGGGGGTTGGAGCATTTTCGTGGTGATATGTCCGGACGTTTTACTACAAAGCTGTGGAATGTGTCATGGCAAGGCGAGAAGAGCAGGGGAAGAAGGTGACTGCAGGTGACTGATGTTCTGGTCTCTCTCTCTCTCTCTCTCTCTCTCCAATAACTTTCACAGCCTCTCAAACTCCTTTAACCTTTGATCTCCCACTCTTTGCTGTATAGTTTCTCTCTCTCTCTCTCTCTCTCTCTCTCTCTCTCTCTCTCTCTCTCTCTCTCTCTCTTTCAGGCATCTTCTAAACCCTTTCATAATCCCACGACAGCCTCAATTATCTCAGCTGCATTCTCACCACACTCCTAACCACTTATCGCAACCACACCATCCCTAACCTCTCCCATCCACAATCCTTCTAACATCCCTTCACACTCTCAGACCCACCCACCCAGCCACACACACACACACACACACACACACACACACACACACACACACACACTATCAAATCACTGCCACCAAACTACCTTCTAAAACTTTCCCAGCCACACCTCTACTTCTACTGCCTAACACATCTAACCCACCTACCACACCCCCAGTCCCATTCCACCACATACCACCGATCCACAATCCCACACCCACTTCACCACATACTTCCTCGTAATCACTTAGCCACAATCCCTCTTCCATTTCACAACACCCATCTCACCACAATCCCAAATTACTTCCCACCACACACACAAGCACCCATCCACACCCGAACATCCACCCCACAACACACTAACTCCATTAAACACTCACTCACCACCGATCCTAAACTCCACACACCTAACTCACCACACCACCCGCTCGCATCTCCATACACCCACTTCACCACCCCATCCGTCCACATCCCCACACAACCAGCTCACCTCACCACCCATCCCCATCACACTCACCACACCACCCATCCCCATCACACAACTACCTCACCACCCATCCCCATCACACACACACACACACACGTCTCCCACCACACATTCACCCCATCTCCCCTCCACACCCCTACCACATTTCCATCCTCCATCACCACACAGTCACAATCCCATCCCCATCCCAGCGAACAACACTTCATCACAAAACCATACTCCACGTGGGGCCTCTCGATAGTTCTCAGGTTGGCTCTCACTCTCGCGCAAAAGCCGACTCGGGAGGGACAGGGACACACCTTTTAGTAAAATTTGGATCGTGAGGCAAGCAGGATGGCGCAGGTAGGGGAGAAGAGATACATATGGAGGAGTGATGAGGGGAAATGGGAGAAGGGAGAGTGAATGGGGGACGAGAGAAGGGGTGAAATAATAAGAAGGAGAGTATGGAGCGAAAACGGGCAGAGGGAGAGTGAAAAGTGGAAATGACAAGGAGTGTGAAGAGGGGAAATGAGAGGAGTGAGAAGTGGGAGTGAGAAGAGAGTGAGATGTGGAAATGAGAGGGTGACAAGTGGAAGTGTGAAGAGAGTGAGGAGTGGAAATGAGAGGGTAAATGAGAAGAGAAGGGGGGGAAGAGTGGATGACTGTAAAGGAAAAACAGAATCAGAAGGACCACACACTTTTAAAAGGCTTGGCTCATAATGTAAGCTGAGGGTGGTGGCGGGAGGGGAATGGAGGTGAAGAGGTAGAAATGAAGGTGGAGAGTTGACGGAAAATGAAAGGATAAGAGGGGAAAGCAGACGCGAGGATAAGACTAGAGGGGAGGGCAGAGGGGTGGATAAAGAAGCGAGGATGGCTGCGGAAGGGAGTGTGAGATGAGAAGTGGGAAAGGTGAGGGAAGGAGATGAGCGGACAATGAGAAAAGGGTAGATGCAGAGAAGAAAATGATTGTGCAGGGGGAGATAAGAAAATGGTAGACAAGGGGGAGAGGGAAGAACTGGAAAAGTAGTGAAAAGTAAGAAGTGTGGAGTAAAATACTGAACGGGAACAGACACACTTTGAAGAATTTTTAAGATTTGCTTTGCGATGCGTTGAGGGTGATTGAAGAGAAGAAACGGAGATGAATATGGACAAATGAAGGGGGAAGGTGAAGAGGGGAGATGACAGGAGGGGAGGGGAGAGAGAGCCAAATGCAGGAATGAAGGAACTGAATTGTGAAAAAAATGAAGGAAAGAAAAAAAGTGTAAGGCGAATGATGCGAGGTGAATTGAAATGAAAAGAGAGTGAATAAGAAAAAGGAAGAAGGTTGATAATACTGCAAAAAAGAATGAGGCAGGGGGGTACGATGATAATGGGTGAGAATAGGAAGGAATATTAGGATAACACAGAATAGTATGTAGTGGGAATGAACATAAAGTGAGAAAGGGAAGGAAGATGAGAATGAGAGAGAATGGTATGAGGTTGTGAGGGAATGGACAACGATTAAGAAAAGAGAGAGAGAGAGAGAGAGAGAGAGAGAGAGAGAGAGAGAGAGAGAGGGGAAGGTCTCACAATAAGCGCTACCTCCACATTACAAACTTCCTGCGAGTATCAGCTGGAATATTAAATAAGTGCAGGTGACTCGGAAGTTTGGGGTTTCTTCTGGGTCTTATTTGGGTCTCTCTTAGGTCTTATTTGGGTCTTTCATGGGTGTTATTTGGGTCTTTCATGGGTGTTATTTGGGTCTTTCATGGGTGTTATTTGGGTCTCTCATGGGTCTTATTCGAATCTCATATGGGGTCTTACTTGGGTCTCTCTTAAGTTTCATTAGGGAATTATTTTGATATATCTCGGGTCTCACATGAATCTCTCTCGGGTGTCTTGGGTCATACTTGGGTCTCTTATGGGTTCTTTCTGGGTCCATCTGGAGGTAACCCGTGTAAGTCGCGTCCACACCAAATGCGTGCTGGCGGGTGCGGATGCGGGCCTGAATTCTGTATATACTGTATGTAACCTAAACAAGTGGCCACACTGGACGCGGGAGGGTGCGGGGGATTTCTTCTATAGGTTACAGTGCTGCCTAACTCCCATCCGCGCCTGCATGCATCTGGTGTGTACGCCCATTAAGATGCATAAACAGTGAGAGAAGTATGACTAGGCAATACTGTAGGTGTAAATGCGTCTGTGTGTATGTATTTGAATTTGTGTGCTTCTAGAATGAACTACCTCGAACAAAATACAAACTCCATTACGATAAACTATGAGAAAGTGAGCGGTAAATTTCGAAACCTACTTACGGGAACTTCGTGGACCAACAAATTTCTTCAGAATATTTCGCATGGCTTCTGTAAATATTCGACTATAATTATATCGATATTATTGTTAGTAGGAGCATATACGTGTACAGTGTGTAGGTGCCTAATGTGCATGTATGTGTATGTGTACGTGATGAATGCATGGCTGTGTGAATATAAGCGTGCGCATGTGTGTACATACTGTTTTTCTATATATGTGCATGTATGTTTATGTAATGTATGTATGTTCATCCACATGTGTGTAGATGTGTGCATGTGTATATACCCCCTCCCCCACCTTTAGACCCCCACCCCCACCCAAAAAAGACCCCCACCTGGCCCCACCTTCCCCCTAATCGAGAAATAACCCCAGCCACACTCACTGGAGTCGAAGTGCAAAGTTCCCTAATAAGCCAGCCCCTCCCTCACCCCACCTACTCTCTCCCTCCCTCCCTCTTCCCACCCCCTTCCCCCAATCTCCCTCTCCCTTCCCCCAACTCTCTCTCACTCACTTTCCTCCCATTTCTCCGTTTCTTCCGCCCTCTTCCATCTTCTTCTCAACCCTTCCCCCATCCCTCCCTCCTACTCCCCTTCCCTTCGCCAAACTCTCCCTCTCCCTCCCTCTCCCTTCCCCCACCCTACATTACCTCCCTCTCACTCCCCTCCTTACCCTCCGTTCTCTCGCCTTCCCCCATCTCCTTCCAAACCCCTCTATCCGTCTCGCTCTTTCCCTTCTTCTCCTTCCCCCCCTTCCCTCCCTCCCTCTCTCTATCCCTTCCCCAACCTCCTCCATCCCTCCCTCCCTCTCTCCTCCCTCCCGCCACTTCACGCTTCCTTCCTGCACCACGTCAGTTTCTTCGCTTCAGTAAAAGGGGACAATTTTTTTTTTTTTTTTTTTTTTTTTTTTACTGATTAAACTGATTTTCCTCGTCTCCATTTATTGGTGGAATACGGGATTAGGATAATGAAAGTCTTCTAACGATCAGCCCCAAACGGATTTTCTATTTAATTTTTTCCTACACCCAGACGATTTCATTCAGCTGAGGAGAGACTTGGGTAACTGGTGGGGTTAGATATACCCTTTATTAACCCCCTCACCAGCAGGCGGCTTTACTAATCTCATTATAACGGTCTGGAAATTTTAGAAAACTCGAGGGGCACTCAGTGGAGCGCATCTCTCCGACAAGGGCAACGTAATTTCCAAACCACTCTTCATAATGGATTAGGTTTTCTCATCACTGATTAGGGTTTCGCAAAGAGTGTTTTCCGGATCCAGAATCTGGAATACGATCCGGATCGGTCCCCAGCGTTAATCGATTGTTCCCTGGGACATGGGTTCCTACTCACAAAATTTGGTCCAAATCTCTCTTAGTTTTTGAGTAATCCTACGAACAAACGAACTAATAAACAAACAAAGCACTCAGAGGGCGCATACCCCTGCCAATGCCATTCTTTCTTGGCCCATGGTCTACCCTTCCACATAATTTTGTTGAAATTCAATGGAAACTTTTCAAGTGCTTGCCGAAAGGATCCGATTATGTCTGCTCAGGATTCACCGGCGTGTCGGCAGCACAGCGCTTCCCGGAGGGATCAGAGTGTGTCTGCTTAATTTTCAACGGCGTGTGGGCAGTCATCTGGTGAAATTTTTCGCGCTTCATTGCAAAGCGCAGGATGGGCTTAGGAAACTAAAAATTGCATTGCCAGGTGCGCCAGACGTTTCTCTTCAATTTGATAAGAAAAAAAAAATCGATTTTCGAAACCTGAAAAAATGATGCCTGGGTCGGCCACTGAGTCCCGACGATATCCGCACCCACGCCCACCGAGAGGTTTCAACCCCACCCAGACCAGGGCCTTTGACCGATTTGGATGAAAAACAATAGGGTTCCAGGGTTTATGGATACGTAACCTCTGATTTTTTTTTCTTTCAGAACGACTGGAGCAAAATTGTGACCTGTAGAGAGCAGACGAACAAACAGACAGACAGACAAACATACGGAACTGACCAACATGTTTGCCCAATTTCTCGATTCTAGCAAGCAAAAAAAAACAAACTCCTGCAAAAACACAACCTACTTGGCGGAGGTAAAAAAAAACAGGGGTGAAAACATACGGTGCCCTCCTGGTCGTAGGGTCATCTCTAGCGGATCATATATTCGCGTAATCAAGGTTGCAGCTCCGATCACGCCGTTCTAAGCACTACACCATCAAGGAGGCGATCCCAAAAGGCAATCGATTGTTCCCTGGGATATGGGCTATACAGGGTTATCCATCAAACTTGGTCTAAATCTCTCTTTTAGTTTTTGAGAAATCCTAACAAACAAACAGGGGTGAAAACATTCTAGTCGAAGCGAAAAACCATAAAAAAGACGTCACCGTTCGTGTGTGTGTGTGTGTGTGAGAGAGAGAGAGAGAGAGAGAGAGAGAGAAAGAGAGAGAGAGAGAGAGACGAGGGGCAGGTGTCAGAGGCAATAACACATGACGAGGCTGAATATTCATGACGAGGAGGAGGAGGAGGAGGAAATGTTGAGGGGGAGGAGAGATGGAGGTAAGGAGGAGAGGTTGAGGAGAAGAAGAGGAGGAGGAGGAGGAGGAGGAGGAGGAAGCGACAAACAGATGGGAGAAGAGAGAGAGAGAGAGAGAGAGAAGGAGGAGCAAGTTTAAAAGCACAGCAGAGGGGAAAGACGCAAGGAAAAAAAAGATGAAAATGAAATCAGATTGAGAGAGAGAGAGAGAGAGAGAGAGAGAGAGAGAGAGAGAGAGAGAGAGAGAGAGAGGAAAATTGAAACGGAAAAAGAGGGAGAAGCATGCAGAAATGAAGGGAGAAAAGAGAGGGGAAAGAGCATTAAATAAGGGAGGAAAAAGGGGAGAAATTAGGGACAGGATGACGGAGAACGAGGGGAAAAATCACAAGTAGGGGAACGTGGACCAGGGAAGGGAAGAGGAATGGGAAGAAGAAGAAGGAGGAGGAGGAGGAGCAAGAGGAGGAGGAGGAGGAATGAGACGGGGAAGAGACCGAGTGAAGTACAGGAAAATGGGAGTTATAGGGAATGGGGGTACAAAGAAAATGAGGGATCGGTTATACAAGGTGAATGGTGAAAGGAAAGGAGAACGAGAGGGTGAGAGAGGAAAGGAGGATATGGGGGATGGGGAAATTATGGGGCACAAATGGGGAAGAGGAAAGTGAGTATGAACACAGAAGGGGAAAGGGAAACAAGGGCATGACAATGAGGACGGGAAAAAGGGAGAATGAATCGAGAAAAGAGAAGAGGAAGGGGTAAAGAGAGAGCATCAAAGAAGGGGAAGAGGAGAAGAGAGCTTGAAGAGAGAAGGGAAGGAGGAAAGAAAGCATGAAAAGAGAAGAGGAATGGAGAAACAGCATGAGGAGAGAAGGGAAAAGAGAGAAAAGTGCAGGAAGAGAGACGCAAAAGGGAGATGAGAACATGAAAAGAAAGGGTTAGAAAGCACGACAAAAGGCAAAATGGGAAAGACAGCATGAAAAGAGGGAGAAAGAGGAAAGAGCGCATGAAAAGAGAAGGGGATGGAGGAAGAGAGGGGAAAGGGAAGCTGAGGGAGCAAGAGAGGGGAAGGAGAGAGGAGGGGAGAGGGGAAGGGCGAAAGTGAAGAGGGTAAAAAGGCCAAATGAAAGAGAGGGCGAGGGGGAGGCTGTTGGGTAAGGGCGGTGGAGAGGAAAAGTGAGCGAGGGTAGCGAGGGAAAAATGGCCACGTCTGGATGAGGGTGACTGTATCTTGCTGCTGGTAGGACGGGGACACACACACACACACACACACACACACACACACACACACACACACACACACACATATGCACAGGTCAAAATTGGGGGGGGGGGTAAAGTAACCGTGCTCAAAACCCACAATCAAGAAAGAAAGAAAGAGAAGAAGAAAGAAAAGGGAAACAAGAAAATAAACAAATCATTCCCCAACGCAAAGTAATGGTAAGCAAACTCGCAGGCAGTACAGTGAGAGAGAGAGAGAGAGAGAGAGAGAGAGAGAGAGAGAGAGAGGGGGGGGGGTTTGTGCAGCAGGTGTGAAAGGTAAAGTTCCGCCTGCCGTCAGTTTCACGTTTCCGCCACGTCTCTCTTATTCGACACGAGGACGAAGTATTTCCCTTCACATTGTTCCCCCCCCTCTCTCTCTCTCTCCCTCTCTCTCTCTCACACACACACACACACACACACACACACACACGCCGTTACTCTCACAGCCTAATCGCGTACTCTAAGACGTAAATCCACAGGCAATACGACGGAATATCGGCCTTCAGGAAATAGCCCGTATTCTCGTCGGGTAAGGAAGCTCCCTAGCACCTCTTTCTTAGCGATTTACTCTTGGATACGGGTGGTTAAGATCCTTTTGTACGTTATTAATGCTGAGGATGGCGATATGGGAAGGATTTATGTAACACAGAAGCGGAGGGTAAGTTGTAGTAAACTAAATCGCTAAGGAAAAGGTGTTAGGGAGCTTCCTCAACCGCTTGACGATGTGATTCGAAGAAGAGTGAGTCACAGGAGTCTAAGTAATCCTTGTACCAGTAATCCTTGTACCAGTAATTCTCGTACCAGTAATCCTTGTACCAGTAATTCTCGTACCAGTAATTCTTGTACCAGTAATCCTTTCATGATCAGAGCAACTCTAGTACTGCACTGCTGCTGACCCCAGAGGATTTCAGAGGATTTGATTTGGTCGGGAGTCACAGGATTTTGAATTTTAACCAATGTGCAGGCCAAAAATAAATAAACAAATAAATAAATAAATCCATAACAGTTTTTAATCATCACAAGCTGTCCTCTCTTTATCGCCTTTATTCACTTCATCATTCACTCTAGTTTGGTTGTTCAGAGCAGTATAAACAGCATAAACAAGCAGCATAACACAGGCTCAGTGGCGTTTGTAAGTACAGAACCAGGACAAATGCAGAATTGGAACCCTGTATTGAGCTGGTGCATTTTTCCCGCCCCTAAGTTTACGGGGACTAAAAGCGAGGCAGAGTTTGGCAAATGGAGCAACAGGGGCGGACTGAATGGGGGTTGGAGAGCCTGGGGGGAAAAATCACCTACAATCCTAGCCTGCTTCACACTTAGGGCATGCGTGTTACTCTCCCACTTGGCATGTCACATAGAAGGGAATTATTTATGGGCTAGGAAACATGCTACAACTCTTTCGCCTTCCATCAAAATCAATAGCCAGACGTCCTAATTCCGGAAGGGGTGGCCACTAACGGATCACTTTTATGCCAATCTGACCTCGTCACCAGGCTGCCCTTTCTCCTACTTACGCACTCCTATCCATATACCTCCATCCAATATGTACTGAACACACACACACACACACACACACACACACACACACACACACACCCTGTCCTGCTTTTATCCTCTGGGAACGGTTAACAAGGACAGAGAAGGACGCAAGTGGAAGAACTATCACGAGTATACCCAGTGAAATGGGCCAGACACTCACTGACATACCAATCTAGCCCCTGGAAACCTGACTCCACCGCACAGATGTAACCACCAGCACCTTTCTTTTTACATTTCTCTTTGATCTGCTTCTCATGCTCCAACCAGACACGCCAATCCGTCAATCAATCCACCAATTAATCCAATGAGGTTAATACGCCACAGCACGTCCCCCAGGCAGCCTCTCCTACTCTCACACATCGTCAATTCCCGCCGAGTCTGGCTGCGATTCCCAGTGGAGGTGTTCGCTGTCCGTTCACCCGTCAGGTAAATTAACAAAGGAGTCAGGTCGGGTCGGGTCGGGTCGGGTCGGGACAGGACAGGCAGGTCGGATCATACTAGGGAAGGGGCGCTTCGGAATGTCACTTGTTAATACCGGGTCACGTAATGGTGTCTTTTATATGTAACCTAACCTCGTCTTCCGTCCTGTACAAATGAATGAACAGACAATTTTTACGCTGTTCTACTTAAACCCTTCACTACGACGGCTTTATTCTCGCTACTGCCAAGGATTTTATTTACCTATGAAGACACCTTTATCTCCTCAAAGTCTCTCTGTTCAATGATGTTTCTTTCATTATGTTCTTGTTACCGATCGGTGATTATTTTCCTTCGGCACGGCGGTTTATCTTTTTAATCATACTCCTTTACTACCATACAACTTTATTCAGCTAAGTAAAGACCGTCTAAAAAAGGAATTAAATCTAGAAGGTCTGGTCAAGCGTTTTATTTTTTTTTTTTCTCTTTGAAGCCTCCTCTCTCGCTACTCCTTTTTCTCCATCATTTCCATCTCCATGTTTTCTTCATCTTATTCTTCCTCCAAACGACCCCCCACTCTCTTTTATTCTCCCTTGCAAATTCAATTTCTTGCAATCTCATTTGTAGTCCATTCTTATTCTCTTTCCTTTTCACCTTCCTAAAATTCTTGCTTTCCCTCCACTCCTGCTCTGACACAATTCTTTCCTCGGAGCCTTTCTCTGGGATTTATCTTGCTTCCTCCTATAGTCTTTATTCTGCAACCTTCTTTATTTCTCACTGCAATTGCTGATCCTATTCTCTCCTTGCTTCTTCACTGGTATTCCAAGTCATGTGCATATTCTTTCACTCCACCTGCTTTCTCACGGCTCTCCTGACTGCTGACTACCGCTGATTTTCTTTCTTCCCTCTCAGAGCTGTTTATATATAGTTTCAATTCATATATTTATTTCTACCATATATTTGAGGGGAATGACAGCTGCCTATCACTGGATTTGCACGTCTCCTCTCGTCTCTCCTGTTCTGCCTCCCTCTCCCGTCATTGTTCCTGTCTTGTTTCCCTCCCCCTTCACTGCTCCTCCTCTGTCTCCCCCCTCCATTCACCGTTCCAGTTCAGCCTCCTATGAGTCGTCTTCTATTCACACGATACTTCCGGTCCGTATAACCTTCTCTATAGCAATAAGGTTCGAACGGATCAATACATCTGTTGCTGTTTGTCTGATATTGTGCTCTACACTTTCTTATTTCCATCCTCCCCACTCCGTTCAGTATGTACAACTCTCTCTCTCTCTCTCTCCCTCTCTCCCTCTCTCCTTTCCTCACAGCTCCCTCCTCCAACCCTGCATCGCTCCTACCCCATCCCTTCCTCTCCCCTCCCTTTAACTGCTTCTCCCTTCCCCTCACCTTCCTTTATCAGCTTCCCACTTCCCCTATCCTCCCTTTATTAGCTTTCCCCTTCCCCTCCCCTCCCTTTGCCAGCTTCCCCCTTCCCCTCCCCTCCCTTTATCAGCTTCCTTCTTCCCCTTCCCTCCCTTCACCTGCTTCCTCCTTCCCTTCCCCTCCCTTCACCTTTACCGCCATTCTTACTATCTCCAGGAAGAACGTCTAAGCAGCTCTGTTGGTTCTTAATTACTTCCTCCTTCGCCACAACCAGCTTTCATCTCGCCTTCGATTACTTCCTCTCTCTTTACCTGATTGGCCTGCTGTCTTCTTAAGTGTGTCCTCTTATCTCGTTATTCTTCTTCGCCTCACTTATTTCTCTTCCGTTCTATCACATCCTCCCATCAAGTTAGTCACTTTTATTTAGTCACTTATTATCTTTCTCTTCTTTTTCTCATGTCTCCGCTATTCTCTGCTCAAAATATACTCTCTTTACCAAACTGTCTTACTTTTAGGGGCTCCATCCACTTGTGTTTTTCCAACTGTTTTCCTTCTTTCTTCTAAACACTATTCAATTTACTTCCATTCCTTCACGACTTCACCAATCCATATTGATCGTGGTGCAATTAGTCCTTGGGCAAAACAACCAAATTTTCTTTCTTGGATTCAGGTGTCCTAAAGGGCTCTATTAAGTCAAAGGTCAAGCCATATAAACACACGCTTAGTAGTAATCTGAGTAGTTACACCCCAGACCCTGAAAGTGATCCCAATGGACCGAAGGAAACTAAGGCTGCGGTCCACCATCTTCCTTTCGGGAGGTGTACGAGGGGAGCTGAAGGAGGTTTGTGCATCCAGGTAGGTCCTCTGTCCGGGTGCACTGACGCCACCGCGGGAAGGCGTCCCTCTCCACCTCTCACATGTTTAGTGAAATGAGGAAACATGAACCCGTAGAGTTTACCATGTTTTTTTCAAGAGTGTGTGTGTGTGTGTGTGATGGTGAGCGTGGGTGTGGGGTGTGAGTGTGTGATGATGTGAGCGTGGATGTGGAGGCGATTGTTGTGGTAAGCTGTATTGGTGTGTGTGTGTGTGTGTGTGTGTGTGTGTGTGTGTGTGTGTGTGTGTGTGTGTGTGTGTGTGTGTGTGTGTGTGTGTGTGTGTGTGTGTGTGTGTGTGTGTACAGCAAACAGGAAACACAGCACTTAGTCCAATTAGCAATCTGCAACTACCGTCAACTTAGAAGCATAATGAAGCCTCACGTAATGGCCTGTGTCTCTAATTTATATGCTGATGATGTGTATGCATTTTGGCAGAATTCTAATGAGCTCCAAATGTATCTTTCTGAATAATGGGAGTCAATTAACTTTATTTTATAACATGTAAGACAAGGGAAGTTAATACACCACGATATTTCACGTAATGGCCTTTGTCTGTGTGGTGGTGGTGGTGGTGGTGGTGGTGGTGGTGGTATATACTGGCATGTACCTGAGGAGCTGTAAATATAATCAAGCAAAATCCTCCTTTAATCATAAACTCCATGACCATCCTATTCACCACTATCTTGTCCAATCTCCTCCAGTCACCATCATCACCACCATCTCCATCACAACCACTATCGCCACCAATATTGCCTCATCTCCACCACAACCTCCATCACGTTCAACACAGCACTCCCCGCCACAAGCACTATCACCAACAATACTGCATCCTGTCTACCGCAACCACTATCACCACTAATGCTGCACCTTCTTCATCGCAACCACTATCACCACTAACATTGCAGCATCTCAACTACCGTTAACATCTCCACCACTACCTTACAAACACCCAATTCCACTCACAACTGTCTCCATTTCCACCCACACTTCATAACCACTTTCATTATGAGATCATCATCATCATCATCATCATCATCATCATCATCATCATCATCATCATCCATGTACAGCCGAGGACATAAATACTGATCCACTTCATAACGATCAACAACGAGACAGTGATCAAAGACTTCCGAAACACCGTGATCTGACCCTCTGAATCCAACAAGCTTGCAGAATAATGTGTACTCGTTTCACAATTGTTCGACCAAATTGTGGAACGATATTTATGTCCCCTCGCAGCTGTGCGCCTTAAACAATCACTGTCATCACTGTCCATCCTCATCACAATCACTAGCCAGTCACCACAATCATCTTAGTCGCAATGTCAGTTTTTTTCAGTCACCAGAACAACCACAATAATCGTTCACCTCCATCATCACAGTCATCATCCAGTCAAAACAGTCACTACAATCATCACTTACCCTCATCTGTCACCATTTAGTCATCACAATCATCGTTAACACCATCTCATCACCACCCACACTCCACAACAATGGCCTATCCTCATCACAATCGTCATCACAATCATCAATCGCCTAATCAAAATCACCATTCACACCCCACACTAGTCGTCAATCCTCCTTAAAATTAGAACTACTTCCACTTCACCACAACCACAGCCACCACCCCTACCTCTTCCACCCTCACAACCACCACAACCATCCTTCATCTTCCTCACAATCACCAACACATCCAACCCTCCCACCATCAAAATAACCATCTCTGCTGTCACCCACATCAACAATCACCACCATCAACACCACCACCACTATTTCCGTCTCCGCAGCCAGCTCCACCTCAGTCATTATTATCAACCTAACAATATCTACCTAAACACCACCCTCTTCCATCTCCTCAACTATCCAACTACCATCCAATCACTACAACAGGGCTACCCAATTATTTTCTGTCTACTTCAGCTTGGACTAAAATAACTGAAATCTCTCCATCTTGAACGCTGAGCTGAAAGAGGATATGAACATCAGGATAGAGCCCCAGTATTGAGTTATTCTGCCACTGAACTACGGGAAATAAGCTGCAAAAGGACGAAAATCTGGGCCAAGCTAATGTGAACGAATTATGCAATACTCCTTTTACACTAACTTGGCCTAAAATTGGCATCGCTCCATCCTGAATGCTGAGTTGGAGCGACAGATTAATAGTAGTACTCGTATATGGCGCTAGTCATGGAGAAGTGTTATGAAAAGGAAGCAGAGCCGGAGTACCGTCTTTTTCCGCCACTGACCTGCGTGATATAAGACGCAAAAGGATGAAAATCTGGGCCATGTTAACGTGAACGAACTACACTAATTGTAAAGGTCTCACTCACACAGCTTCCTAAGTCATAATGGCTGAGATTTAGGGCGCATAATGATTTCGTTGCACCAAAATCGATGAAGAAATGGATATTATGCATTATGATTTATTTTCTGAGACATATACAGGGCTTTATCCTTTCTGTATGTGCTGATAACGTAATTTATTTATGGAAGTATACAATTTCCCCGTAGAAATATAAAAGGGTGACGGTGCGGCATATAGGCATAGATTGACGTAACCAACAATTTCTGTCTCTCAGGAATGAATTAAGATGAACTAATTACTGATAACATTGGTCTTGGTATGGCTAAATGAAACTGGGATTTTAAAATATTATCTATGACAAATAAAGAAAAAAACAAACGCAGTAGGAAAAAAAAAAAACCTTCGGGGTTGAATAGGAGGAGAAGGAGCAGGAGGAGGAAGAAGAGGAAGAGGAAGAGGAGGAGGAGGAGGAGACATAATTAAATCTGACACCTAGGACTGTATGTGGAAGTGTGTCTTTACCCGTGAGAAAGGTGAGGCTTTCTGCTTCTTCCCCGTTCCTTAAGGGCTGCCATTCTTTGATACCTCTCTTTCTTTTCCTTTTTCTTGTTCTTTCTACTTTTACTTCCTTCTCGGTTTACCTTTTATACTCTCCCTCCTCTACCATTTACATTACCTTACTTTACTACTGAATGTATTTCCTCTTTCATTCTCTCTGTTGTTACCTGCTCTACTTAACGTCAGATCTCCTCTCCCTCCACCATCTGTATCAGTGTTTGTCAAACTTGTTCACTTCCTTCCCCACTTCAGGAGATCTTAACATCCTCGTGGCCTCCCTTCAGTCTTCTCTTACGCCCCTAAAAAATAATGACGTAAAAAAGAATGTTTTGGTCCTCTCCATTTACTTCAATGCTTACAACTATCACTCAGAATGCATATTTTGTTACACATCAGTGGGATGCATGACACTGTTTTCAGTCGACTGATTGGAGGCTGAGTCACTGATAACGCACATCTCATATCTAGGTCCACATCCAACCGCTTTCGGCTTTTACTTTTCATGTGCAGACGGGTGGAGAAACCAGATTACATAAATGTGTTGTGGAAAATGGCAAGAGGATTCTAAGCGCGATTTCAAACACACTCTGATTTACCACTTACACTAGCCCAGCAAGGCTTCCACTTTGAGAACCAGTGACCTGTACCTATCGTCCAACATATTTACTTTCTCTCCTGTTACTTTCACTACTTATCTCTCGTGCTATCCTCACTCTTCCAACTAATTCTTTACTCTATATTTCTATTTTCTCCTCTACATTATTTTCTCATATTTTCACTTCTTAATTCCCGCAATGTCCTTCTCTTCCTTCTACACAGCCTTCCACTATTACTGCATTCCACTGTCTCAATCTCTCTTCTTTCCTTCGCTTCTTGGCTCACGTATCATTCTGTCGCTATAATTTATCTCCCTGTCTCTTCCTCTCTCACATTTTTCTGTCTCACATTGCAACATTCTCTCACTTTGTCTCCCTCCATCTAAACATATTCTCTCTCTTACCCTTCCATCCTGACATAATCTCCACCTTTTATTTTTATTCTAATATACTGTACTCTCTCTCTCTCTCTCTCTCTCTCTCTCTCTCTCTCTCTCTCTCTCTCTCTCTCCATCCTAGCATATTCTTTTCCTCCCTCTTCCATCCCAACACATTCTTTCCTTCCCTTTTCCATCCTAACATATTCTTCCCCTATCCTTCTTCTCCCAAACATACACTCTCTTTTCTTTCTACCCAAACAATATAATTCCCCCTTCTTTCCAAATTGTCACTCCACAATCTCTTTTCCTATCCCTCTCTCCCCAACCACAATCCTCACATTCCATCCTTAAATATTCTCTCTCTCTCTCTCTCTCTCTCTCTCTCTCCAAACAATCATTCCAGTTCCTTTCCAAACTGTCACCCCACACCCTCCTTCCACATCCCTCCCATCCCATCCCTATCCCTCCTATCCCTTCCTCACTACTCCCATCCCATCCTCAACCCTCCCACTTCATCCTCATTCCTCCCATCCCATCTGTATCCTTCCTATCCCATCCTCTCTTCTCCAATCCCAACCTCATCCCTCCCATCCCATCCTCATCCCTTCCATTCTACCTTCATCCCTCCCATCCCATCCTCATCCCCCCCATTCCACCCAGTCAGCTACTCCCTCTCTCTATTCTCACCCTCCGCCTCACACCGTCTCGTGCGCCTATTATTCACATTTACATGTAAATTGGCCGGCCGCGACACAGCATAGACGTCCACTAACATCCAGCACCAAAACACTCAACAGGCTGTGATCTGAGGCGGGGGAGGGAGTGCAGATGGAAAGAAGGAAGGAAGGAAGGAAGGAAAAAGAATGAAAGAAAGAAGCAGGGAAAGAAGACAGGAAGGAAGGGAGGAGATGGAAGGAGGGAGGGTTGATGGACGAAAGCGTATGGAGGGAAGAACAGAAATGAGCAAGGAAAAGAAGCTTATTACCATGAAGCGAGTGAAGGTACATGGAAGTGAGGGAGGGTAGAAGGAAGAAAATGATGGAAAGGGGTAAGAAAACAAAGAAGAAGGGAGAGAAGAGGGAAGAGGGGAGGCAGGTGGTATGGAGGGAAGGAAGGTGGGGTAGATGGAAGAAAGGGCGAAAGGGAGGGAGGAAGAGTACCAGGAAGGGAAGGAGGGAAGGAGTATGCTTGGCTGGGAGTGGATCTGGAAAACAAGGAGTGGAAATGACGGTAAAATTGAAAGCAGGGATGAAGCTCGAAGGTAGAATTGAAAATAGAGAAGGAGACTGAAGAAAGTGGAATAGGAAAAAAGGTAAGAAAAGTATGGATGGTAGATGAAACAATGAAAAACACCATGAAAGGTAGAAGAGGATGAGAATAGTAGAAATGGAAGAGAATGAGAGTAGGGGAGGAAAGGAGGGAGGAAACCAGGGAAAGGTAGGGAGGGAAAAAAGAAAGATGGGGAGCGAAAAAGGAAAGGCAAGGAGAGAAAAAGACAAAGATAGGGAGGGTTGAAGCAAGAATGGGAGACGGTATATACGTATGTAAGCCAGGGAGATGGTTAGGAAGGGAGGAAAGTGTAAGTAAAAGGAAGGGAGAATAAATGGAGAAAAATAGGAAGAGGAATAAGAAACGGCTGAGAAAGCAGATGAAAGAATGAAGGAGAAGATATGAGAAAGTAGATATGAGAGGCAGAGAGGAGGGGCAAAAATTAAAATGAAGAGCAGAGAGGATAATGGGAGTAGGAAGAGAGGTAAAAAAAAAAAAGAAAGAAAGGCCTAAGGTAAAAAAGGAAAGGGATATGAAATGAAAAAGGCGACGAGGAGGAAGGAATTTACTTATGAAGACGCAGGATTACATTAATAAATAAATAAATACTAAGAATGATGAAGGAATTTGAGGAATCAGCCAAAAAGAGTGAAATGAGCGATGAAGGAGGGAAAATGAGATATCGGGGAAAAAGAAGAAAGAAGAAATAAAATGAAGCAAGCAAGTCACATGATACACCTGACTACTCTCTCTCTCTCTCTCTCTCTCTCTCTCTCTCCATGGCCCTTTCAATTACACCTAATACAAACTTCTCCTTGTATCTTCTTCCTCATTTAAACTTCAGCCATTTCCTCTTTTCGCCTCAAATTATTTTCATTCAACAGCTGTCTCCTACGCCCCCTCCTCCTCCTCCACCTCTTCGTCTTCCTCCTCCTCCTCCTCCTCCTCCTTGTTCTTCTTCAGCTTCCTCCTCCTCCTCCTTTTTCTTCTTCAGCTTCCTCCTCCTCCTCCTTCGCCTCATGAGCATCATCATCATCAACAAAATCATCAAACCTTTTTTTTTTCATTTTTGTCTTATCTGTCCTCTGTTCCAATTTACGTTCTATGCCAGTTACAGCTCTCTCTCTCTCTCTCTCTCTCTCTCAGAAAAGTGTGATTACGATTTTTTCACGCATCTTCCCTGATTTATTTTCCCCACAGAGAGGACCTGATGGGACTATTTTTGCTTCTTCCGAACTTCCTTTATCTCAACACGGATTTAATTTCCGTAATTGTCTTTCTTAAACTTCCTCTTCCTACTTCATACGAGAGTGAGAGAGAAATCGAGTCAGTGAACACCTTTCTGTGCTTGATGTTGCTGACACGGTTTTTAGAATGTTAACCCTTTCACTACGAGAGGTTTTCCTAATCTGAAAAAAAATCGTCTGGCAGTAACGAGAGTGAGTCACCGTACTGAAGAGTATAATGGAGATTGTGTCTAGAGATTCCCCTAAGCTGAATAAAATCGTCTGAGATCTCACTATGCACAATAAAATCACCTGACATCTCCCTAAGCTGAATAAAATCGTCTGATATTTCCCCTGAGCTGAATGAAATCATGACATCTCCTCTACGCTGAATAAAATCGTCTGATATCCCTAAGCTGAATAAAATCGTCTGAGATCTCCCCCAAAGCCGAAAAATCGTCTGAAATTTCCCCTAAGCTGAATAAAATCGTCTGAGATATCTTCTAAGCTGAATAAAATCGTCTGAGATCTCCCCTATGCTGAATAAAATCGTCTGAAGGTCGAAAGAATAAAAATCAGACTCTTCATCCTCCTGAAAGTATTAACTATCGGCCAATCCCTTCACTATAATGAATGTAATCGTCTGAGTTCTCCTCTAAGCTGAATAAAATCGTCTGAGATCTCGCCTATGCTGAATAAAATCGTCTGAAGGTCGAAAGAATAAAAATCAGACTCTTCATCCTCCTGAAAGTATTAACTATCGGCCAATCCCTTCACTATAATGATTTTTTTTCTGGATTCTTGCTGCCTCCAGACGATTTCATTCATCTTAGGAAAATCGTCTAGTCCTGGTGGGGTTGATACATTCCCCTCATTAACTCCCTCAGTAATATAACGCCTCTATCTTATTTTCACCACAAGACGATTATTTTACATCAATGGTTTTTCGTTAATCATTTCAGGACATCGAGGCATTTTTTGTCTATCTATCTATTTACCCATCCATCCATCCATCTGCCTATTTATATATCCATCCATCCATCTGTCTATTTATCTATCCATGACCCCTTAATCTAGGAAGGGGTGGCCACAAACGAATCGCCCCACGTCACTCTGTCCTCCGACATCAGGTTGCCCTTTCTCCAACCCATACCCTCCTCACTCACACACCTCTCCACCCCAACCCTCAATCTCCCCATCCCCCTTCCCCACCCCACCTCAGTCACACACACTCTCCTAGTCAGTCTCTCAGTTTCCATTCTCCTCACATGGCCAAACCAACACAAAGTAGTTCTCTTAGTGCTTACTGACACATCTACAACGCCACCACAACCTTCTTTCACTTCCTCATTAATCTGCCTGTCTCTCCACGTTACACTCTCCTAGTCAATCTCTAACTCTCCTAACTCTACGTACTTCTCCTAATGCTTTCTGACATCCACGACACCACCACAATGTTCCTTCACTCCCTCATTTGTCTGTCTGTCCCTGCAAGTAACTCCACATGCTCCTCTTAAATAACTCTTTTCCACTGCTCTCACTCATGCCTTGTCTCCATCCAACAAAAACCAAGCCTCACATTCCTGCTTTTCATCAATATGCAATACAGCAAAACAAATAATAACGATAATAATAATAATAATAGTAATAATAATAAATAAATAAATAAATAAATAAATCACAACTCTCTGCGTTCTGAATTATTATGTGAAGTTGGGGTAAAGATTATCCCTCCATTTTTTTACACGAACAATTATGCACCTTTTACATATAACTCTGAAAAATGTGCCGGGTCCTTCATATCGCCTCACTGGGTTTCGAAAGCTATCGTTCACTGTCCCGTTATGTATCGCAGTTTATGTGGATCGGTATTAGTGTTCGCAATACTACCTTCATCATTTTAAGTTGTCCTCACTCTTCACCTAAACAGCAGCCATTTTCCTCCTCCTTGCTCCGGTGCCTCATATTTTTCCATTATATTCCACGATATATTTCTCCATTCTTTAATTTGCCGAAAGTGCATGGGCCGCAGCTTAATATTTTTCCTCATATGATCCCTTCCTTGATGCAGACTAGTGGACGCGCATATACTCTTTTTACTTTAACCTGACCTAAAACTGTCACCTCTTCCTCTTGAACGCTGAAGGAGTAACAACATCGCTACAATACGGTGACAGTCACGAAGAAGTGCACAGAAAAAGGAAGTAGAGACGTAGTACTGTCTTATCCTGTCACTGGGCCGCGACAAATATCTTACGAACAGACGAATTACAATTACCGTAGGAGGGGGCCAATCCGACCTCTGAAAGGGAGAGGGGGACAACTCCGGCCGGTTTGAAAAAAAAAAAAAAATGAATATAAACCAAAAATGCATCTGAAAAAAAAATATATATATATATATATAACATAATGAAGTTCAGGCATTTCATTAAGCTGCCCCCAAGCGATCGGATCTGCCCGTATTTTAGTACAACACCAATTGACTTTCTTCAACGGAGGGAAATTCTTGGAAGGCAAAAGGTTAAGAGAATTAGCCAGCATTCTCGTCGGCTTAAGAATTTCCCTAGCACCTCTTCCTAAGCGATTTATTTTTGGACATGGATGGCTAATATCCTTTGGTGCGTTAATTATGCACACTATGGCGATGCTGGAAGGATTTACATAACACAGAATAGGACAGTACGGTGTAATAAGCAAGATAAATCGCCTAGGAAGAGGTGTTAGGGAGCTTCCTTAACCGACGGGAATACGGGTGCTTCTGTTCCTTTCGCAGCCGTAACAATTTCCATTATCCTCATTAGCCTGTAGCAGTAATTCCCCATTTTTACTTGACGCTTGGGGTAATTTTCGCCATTATACTTCTTGGTCCAGATTTTCGCCTTTATCTGCTATTTCACGGCATAAAAAGAAAATGCTACGGTTCTACGTCCTTTCCACAACACTTCTTCGTGACTAGCATCATAGGAGAGAGAGTAATTTTTTTAGGCCAAGTTAAAGTGAAAAGGATATCGTCTATACCATAAACTTATTTTCTCTTCACATATGTCACAGTTTTCCCTATTAACTATTACCCATTAATTTAATACTCATGATAATCCCTCCCAATCAGACTCCTCCTCCCCATTTCCCTCTCCCCAACAATATCATCCCCTGGACCCTATCTGACATGACCCCTAACAACCCACACCCATTCTCTCTCTCTCTCTCTCTCTCTCTCTCTCTCTCTCTCTCTCTCTCTCTCTCTCTCTCTCACACATAAATCATTCCACATCTCGCCACATCAGTGCTTCCTCATTTTCCCTCCTCATGACAAACTTTCCTACTCATCATTTTCCTCATTACCCCATACAAGTGCTGCCCCATTTTCCTCCTACCCTCATGACAATCCTCCCTAACCTATCTCCCTTCCTAATAACCTCCCTTAGACTCTATTAATTGCCCTCATCAACAGATCCCATTAACTTCTTTCCTCTCCAGAAATATTTTCCTATTAACCAAAACCAATGACCTGTGTTTTCTCCTCACCTTCATGACAATCTCCCTTATCACCCATTTTCCTGCCTGTTTTCATTTTCTCCTCTTAACACTCTCCCTTAGACTCCCTTACCCATTATCCTAATCAAGGTCCCTGTTCTCCCTTTCCCCTTAGTGAAAATCATGCCTTCATTTCCACACACTCCATCTAATTTTTCCCTTAAAATTCTAGTAACAATTCCCATTAAACTCCATTACCCATTAGCCTCACCAACGCCATCCATTTTTCCCTTAGCCCTAGTGACAATGCTGCCTCCTTTTTCTCCCCATTTTTTTCGTATTCCTGTTCTTTACTCCTCAAGTCTAATTTTCCCTTCACAGTCCACAATCAACACTTCCCCTTAATCCCCATTTCCCATCAGCCTCACCAACGGCATCCATTTTCCATTTTCCTGGCTACAACGATGCCTTCTTTTACTCCCCATTTTCTCCCATTCTCCCTCTTCACACCTCAAGTGTAATTTTCCCTCCACAGTCCACAATCAACAGAACGCCTCCCCTTAAACCCCTTTCCCATTAGCCTCACCAACGTCACCCATTTTCCTCTTATCCTGGCGATAATGCTGGCTTCTTTCTCTCACAATCCATTGCTCTAATCTTCCCTTCCAGTCCACAATCAACAGAACACTTCCCTTTAAACCCCATTTCCCATTAGCCCCACCAACGTCAACCATTTTCCCCTTAGCACTGGTGACAATCGTGGCTTCTCCTTTTCTGGCGTCATTCTAGCGATGGACGGGGTGGGCATTTGGCAGTCAGGCAGATCCCGTCAGATTTGGCCCAGCAATTATCCTAGTCTCAACGTGCACCTGGACCGGAATTGTGAGATGCGGGGAAAGGCGGTGATGCGAGGCGGGAGGGTGGGAGGAAAGAGAAGAAAATGCCGAAGATGAAGAAAGGCATATGGAGGAAAAGAAGATATGCATGGGGATGATATAGAAGAAAATAAAGGAAAAAAAAAAAATAAAGGAGAAAGCGAAGACGGTATACGAGGAGAAAATGAAG
Organism: Coenobita brevimanus; assembly: GCF_032717465.1. NCBI lineage: Eukaryota > Metazoa > Arthropoda > Malacostraca > Decapoda > Coenobitidae > Coenobita > Coenobita brevimanus. The sequence goes on from NC_136977.1 coordinate 61,901,853, forward strand.
GAGAAAAAGATGAAAGGAGAAGAATAAGAAGATATAAAGAAAGAGAAAGATAAAAGATGACGAAAAGAAGATTAATGAGCAGAAAAAGATAAAGAACAAGATACATAAACGAAGAGAAAAATAAGATCGCAAGAACGTCACTTCACCCCAAGTTTTGAGACTAGGGAAGGTCAGGGAAAGGCGGAAGTCCTGTACAAGAAGGAGAGGTGGAGGAGGAGGAGGAAGAAAAAGAAAGAGGAAGATGGGGAGGAAGAAAAGATTGTGCAAGGTGGGAGGGAGGGGAAAGGCTGAGGTGAAGATTGGTTGGAGTGGTGGAGGAAGAGGAGGAAAACTGGAAGAGAAAAAGGAAAGAGAAGATGAGGAAGGTAGAGGAAGAGGGGAAGGTGGTGGCAGGAGGGTAGGGCGGGGACGTGGGGGAGGGAGAGGTGAGGGAGGCGCTGGCTGAAAGTGAGGTGAGGAAGGAAGGGATTTAGCACACACACACACACACACACACACACACACACACACACACACAGAGGAAAAGATAATAACAACAGGGATTAGGTGGAAGAGAAGGAGGAGGAGGAGGAGGAGACGGCAAGGGTCAGGATGGGTATTTTTTCTTTTCCAGACTTTCTTATACATAAATACTTACTGTGGCTTTAGTCTGGAATTTTTCTTCTTCTTTCTGTGTGTGCTTCCTATGAAACTGGATAAATGTATTTCTTAACTTTTCCAAATCATTTAAAAGGAACTGTCATCAGGATTTTGGTTCGTCACTCTTTGCAACCGGGCCCACGAAGCGAGAAAGGGTGTTATGGAGTGACTGGCGTGTGTGTGTGTGTGTGTGTGTGTGTGTGTGTGTGTGTGAAGAAACTAACTCATTCTTAAGCAATTTTTAGCCAACTGTGGTAGAGGTGGGTAAATTGTCAAAGAGCTGCCCATTTTTTTTTTTTTTTTTTTTTTTTAAGAATAAGTCAAAGGTTGAGGTCACAAATCTATGACCACGTTTGACCTAACCTCATCAACGAGCAGTTTTTATCTTAGTTTAAACAAATCTGGTGAAAGAGTTGAAGGTCAGTCAAAACATGTAAGTCCAATTTCGAAAACAATCAGTCTAAGGTCAAGGTCACTGGGTGTGGTCAAACATCGACCCGCGTTTCTGAGAGTCAATAAAACTAAGACAATTTTAATGCAATCTGGGTGGCAGGTTTGAGGATCAGCCAAGGAAATGACCAACTGTTTTGGAGAACTGGTCAAAGGTCAAAGTCACACGGTAAGGTCAACATTTCTCTTTTTTTTTCCATTTTCGTAGAGGATTTTGGGTACGATAAGGATAAAGGGATCTAATTTTGAAAACGATCCATCAAACATCAGGGTCAGAGGGCAAGGTCAACACAAATTTTAAACCGATTTGGGCCAAACTTGGTGGAAGTGTTAAGGGTCAGGCAAGGAGGAAGACAATCGATTTTGACAGTAATCGATTAAGGGTCAGGGTCACAGGAAAAAGTCAAAAGTTCGACCCGCAGATTAAGAAGTTGGAGAGGGTTAGTGAACTCTCCTCCTCCTCCTCCTCCTCCTCCTCCTCCTCCACCTCCTCCTCCTCTTCTGCTTCTTCTTCTTTTATCTGTTTACTTTTGTCACCACCAGGGGCCGCCTGAGATGGTCTGGGCATGCTGAGAGGATGGAGGATGACAACTGGGTGCGGGAAGTATGTGTGAACGTCGGGGGTCGGGCTGCGAGAGGCAGACCGAAAAAGACCTGGGACGAGATCATAGAGTGTGACCTCAGGGATAATGGATTGAATGGGGAGGCTGCTAGAGATCAAGCAGCGTGGAAAGCCGCCATTAGATCACCAAGACCGGCGCAAGCAAGAATTTTGGAGCCATTATATACGATACGATAAAAGACAAGATAGGACCAGATGATACGAATCACATAAGAACGTTCCCTCACCCTCAGGGGGCTACTGAAGGAAGTATCAAATCCCTCCCATTAGAAACTCTCTCCTGAGCTGCATAAAAGAAATAAAATAATGAATAAAATCGTATGAAATAAAAAAATGAAAAACTACGAAGGAAATGAATGAAACAGTGTGAAAGTAAATGAATAAAATAATACAGTATGAAGCAAAAGTATGAAAATATGGTACAAAAGTATAAGAATGACAACAGAACGAAAGTAAATGAAACAATATTAATAAAATAGAAATTACAGTAGGTCATCGAACTGAAGGGATTTTGAGTATATTTATAGGGCCTTTGTATTCAGACCTACGGCCGTATTTATATATTTTCTCAAGCTTAAGTCGCGTATGAGACTCTTTGTAAATCCAGTACGTCTGTTTGAACTCGTACACCTATGGAGATTTCAGGAGAGAGAGAGAGAGAGAGAGAGAGAGAGAGAGAGAGAGAGAATATTACTCTACTCAAAATAAAAGCTGTTATACCGAGACTTGCTTATCGTAAATACTGCTTAGGATGCTTCATAAATATGGCCTCCGGGGTCGTATCTCAGGCTAACCACCTCCTGCCAACCAAACGAGGTGATTAGAGGCCGCCATCAGTCAGAGGCGCCCGTACTCCGATAAACCCACTAAATCAAACCAGGGGAGAGGGAGAGAGGAGGGGGAAAGAGGGGGGAGAGAGAGGGGAAGGGAGAGGGAAAGGGAGAGAGGGAAAGGATGAAAGGGAGGGATGGAAAGGGAGAGGAGAAGAGGAGAGGGAGAAGGTGGAGGGAGAAGGAGGGGGAGGAGAAGGAGAAGGGAGGGGGAGGGGGAGGAGAGGGGAAAGATGAAAAGGGAGAGGTAAAGATGGAGAAAGGGGGGGAGCGGGAGGAAGGGAGACGGATGGAAAGGGAGAGGTAGAAATGGAGAAAGCAGAGGGAGGGAAAGGGACAAGAAGAGGGAGAAGGAGGGAGATGGTAATGGTGAGATAGAGGGAGAAGGGAGGGGGAAGGGGGGAGAGAGGCACATATGAAGTGGGAGAAGGATGGAGGATGGCAATGGGAGGGGGAGGTTACAGGGAGAAGAGGAAGGGCTGCAGAAGGGAGAAGAAGGGAGGAGAGGCTAAGTGGGTGGATGGAGGAAGGGGTCAGGGAGAGGATTATGATGAGGGAGGGTTGTGGTGGGGAGAGGGAGGGAGGGAGAAGAGGAAGGAGGAGGGGTGGAGAGGGGAAGGACAGGAAGGGGTAGGGATGATTAAAGGTCAGGGGGGACTGATCTAAATGTCAATAAACCCGGTCCAACTACCCCCACCTGAGTAATATCCCCGAAGTCCTTCAATCACCTCACCTATATTACCTGGAGAATATTTAAGTCCATTCACCATTATTACGTATTGTATTATCATCCACCTCACGATTTTGTTCAATTTTGGTGGTATTTCTAATTGCAATTAACCCCTTTTGTCTGTATATATGTATGTATGTACAGTATATAATCGCTCCTTCACTCTACAATTTTTTCTGGAGGCAGCATAAATAAATAAATAAATAAACGAGGTCACCTGCTGCAAGAGGTTAATACGATTCCGTGCACGATGGTTTATTCACTACAAAAATTACCTCTCCATTTTTTTTCATTCCCAGGCAAAATATTCATGCTAAAAAAAAAAAGACAGACTCAAAAGATACACTAAAGGGAAGCAGAGTCAAAAAACTACACCAATATGTCTGAAAACCTGATTACGTTCTGTGTAATTTTTTTTTTTTTAAATCCAGGAAAGTGTATGTTAGGTTAGGTTTGTTTTTATAAGTATCAGGTTAGGTTAGCTGTTTTTTTTCTTGGCATCAGTTAGGCTAGTCTCTTTGTAGTTAGGGTAATCTGCGAGGCTAGGCTAGGTTAATTGGTTAGATCAGGCTAGGTCAGGTTAGGTGAGGTTAGGGTAGGTTGGGTTGGGTTGGGTTGGGTTGGGTTGGGTTGGGTTGGGTTGGGTTAGGTTAGGCTGGGCTGGGCTGGGTTGGGTTGGGTTAGGATAAGTAGTTGGGTTAGTTTAGGACAGGGCAGGTTAATTTAGAGGGGAAAAAAGGAAAAAAGAAATGGAAGAATGGTCCTAGGAAAACCAAACTTAGTGAATTCTGGGGAAAAAAAGGACCCGAACGGAAAATCTGCGTCCGGATACACACACACACACACACACACACACACACACACACACACACACACACACACACACACACACACAAAAGCAATATTCGTTTGTGACATCGTTCGTACACACGCGGCACTCGAGTCGTCGACGTGCTAGTAGGCGACGTGAAGTATGTGCCGTACCGACAAGAGTTTGGTCCTGGGTTCACGCCAATTTCGCATTCACGTATCTTGTACTGAGAGAGAGAGAGAGAGAGAGAGAGAGAGAGAGAGAGAGAGAGAGAGAGAGAGAGAGAGAGAGAGAGAGAGTACGGTTGCGGACAAAATATTTGATAAAATTTGTAATTACGAAAATCATAAAACTCTTACTAAATATTCTGAGAGAGAGAGAGAGAGAGAGAGAGAGAGAGAGAGAGAGAGAGAGAGAGAGAGAGAGAGAGAATCAACTCCCATAACAACAGTACCACTAGTTTTTTTTTAAAGATTTTGTTCACTCTCGGAATATATCGAAAAAGTTCAATATTTACGTCCATAACTATACACTCCAACAATTATCATCCCAATTTTGTCCGAAGATTATTAAAAGCGAGCGATCCATAAAGAAACTCCCAACTTAACAAATGCACGTTTCAAATGGTTCAACTTTTCCGCAATATCTTCACTAGAGTTTATGAAGATACTTAAATCCCTCCCACGGCACTAAAACCCACCGTCCATACTGAATACATGCTCATTCAGGAGGAGGAGTGTCTTGTGGGAGATAAGATTGTACGTATGTATGTATGTATGTATGTGTACTGAATGTATGTATGTATTTTATGCAGGTAGGTAGACAGGTATGTATGGAAGTACTGATGTGTGTGTGTGTGTGTGTGTGTGTGTGTGTGTGTGTGTGTGGGGACATCTCCTCCTTCCTTAATCGTCTTGAAGGAAGCAAAGAAGGAATCAGCATAACAAAGGAGAGACAAAGGATAAGATTTGCATTACCTGAGTCCCCCCTTGTAATTATTCTTCAGTCCAGCCTGGCCATCCTCTCAAGTCTTACCTGAAAGAAAACGGAGCTTGGTTGAGAGAGAGAGAGAGAGAGAGAGAGAGAGAGAGAGAGAGGACGTCAGTGTGTAAGAAAAGTAAGAGACAGCGTGTGGAAATGTGTTGCGTCATTTGAGGTGGAAAATGATCAAAAGAAAGGAGAAAGTTTGAGATAGAGAGATAGAGAGATAGATAGATAGATAGAGATAGAGAGAGAGAGAGAGAGAGAGAGAGAGAGAGAGAGAGAGAGAGTGTGTGTGTGTGTGTGTGTGTGTGTTACTCGAGAATCGCTTTTAAGGCTTCTACAGAGGAATGCTTTGATGTTACCTAACTCTCTCTCTCTCTCTCCCTCTCTCTCTCTCTCGTCTTTTTATTACCCTCATCTCCTAACATACACCCTTCAACACTTTCCCATTTGCCTTTCCCTCTCATTTTCGTCTCCTCCTATTTCACTATTCCATCCATTTATCTTCCTTTACCTTCCTTTCCTTACATCTTCACGCTGTCGCTGTCTCCTCTCACCTCCACCTTAACCTTCATCAATCTCCTTTCTCAATCCACTGTCACTTCACCTCACATTATCATCCCTCTTCACGTTTCTCTGCTTTCATCCTTTCCTCATCCATCATAACCTTCTTCGTCTTTCCTTCTTTCCTATCGCGTCTTCCTTGCGTTCTCTCTCCTCTTATCTCCCTTCGACTCCTGTCAGTCTTCCTCATATTTCTCATTCTTCTCAGCTATCATTTTTATCGCCTCTTCTTTGGCCTTCCCCATATTAGTTCACATTTTTCGTTACTCCTTGCTGACTCGCCTCTTTCCTTATCACTAACTTCCACAATCCCTCTGTTTTTATCAACCTCTCTCAATTATCATATCCTCTATCTTGCCTTCCATGCAAACCTCATATTCTTCATACTGTCCTTATCTTTAATCACTCCATCTTTATTCTTATCGAACCCCTATCAGTCCCCTGCCATTTCACCTCACGCTATTATCTCCTTCCACACCTCCATTTGTATCCATTCTGTCATCTGTTACAGCCTTTTTTACCTTGCCTTCCTTCCTAACCCTATCTTCTTTACGTCGACCCTATCTCTATTCATCATTATAATTTCTATCCATCTTCCTCCTCTGTCTCCCCTCCTTCACCCTAACCCCTTCACGACAAGAGGTCATTATGGCGCTGAATCAAATCGTCTGGTGGTAGCAAGATGAAAAAAGAAAAATCATCACGGGAAGGGGGGTTAACTCAGGGTGTTTTTTGCTGTTTTTAGTCAGAGATCTTTCATGAGCTGAGTAAAATCGTCCGGAGGCAGAAAGATTAAAAATAACGCCATGGTAGTGAAGGAAGTATTATATATTTGGCTTCTAGGTCCCTGGTACCCCAACTTCAACTCTTTTATCTCTTTCCCTCCTTCTTCCTTCCTTCTCTCCCCTTTTCCTCCTAATCACCCCATAGAACTTCCCACCTTTCCTCCATTCTTCTCTCTTTCCCTCAGTTCTTCCTTCCTCCTTCACGCTACGGCACTCTTAAGATCTTCCTTCCTCCTCCTCCTCCCATTCTCTCCTCCTTTTCCCTCACTCTCAGATTTTCCCTCCTTCTTCCCCTTCCCTTTTCCTCACAGTCACTCAACATATTTTCCTCCATTTCCTCACCCAGTCTCTCCTCTCTCCCTCCCAGTTACTCTCCGTATCATGTCTGCTTCTGTCATTTTTCTATCTTCTTCCACCTCCACATTTCTTTCTCTCCCAGCTACCTCCACTTCTTCCCTCCCTAACCCTCTCAGTCTCCATATCTCCTCTCCTTTTCCTTCCTCCATCCCTCCCTCTCTCCAATTTCCCTCCCCCCCATTCTCCTTCATCTCCCTCTCAACTCTTTCCCTCTTCTGTCTCTCTACGTCTTACCTTGTTTCCTCCCTTCCTCTGTCCTCTTTCCCTCCTGTTCATTCCTTCCCCCCCCCTCTCTCTCTCTCTAATTACCCTTCACTCAGGTCATTGTTTGACCTCCTCTTCTCATCCCCTCATAATCCCCTCCTTCCATGTCCCCTCCCCTCCTCCACCACCTCATTTATCTTCCTCTTATCCATCCCTTTATCGTCCTTTCCCTCCCATCTCTCCTCTTTCTATATTCCTTCCTTTATTGCCCTTCTCTCTCCCATCTCTCCTCTTTCTATATTCCTCCCTTTATTGCCCTTTTCTCCTCCATCCCTCCTCTTCTTAATATTCCTTCCTTTATCATCTTTTCACCCCCCAAATCTCGTCTTCTTTCCTACCACTATCTGGCCTCTTCTTCTTATACTCTTTTTATCTCTTCCTTACATGTCGCCTGATTTCTCTCTCTCTCTCTCTCTCTCCTCATCCCATCTTTATCGCCCTCTTTCATTTATCTTCTTATTCCTTCCCTTATCGTCCTCTCTCTCTCTCTCTCTCTCTCTCTCTCTCTCTCTCTCGTCATGACTCAGGTTAAAGAAAAAGCGGGGAAACTAGGTCATATTTGCTATGCGGCAGGAGGGAAGGGGATAGAGCCCAGCTTAAGCTTACTGGGCCGGGTTGAACACTCAGCGATAATTCAGGAGAGAGAGAGAGAGAGAGAGAGAGAGAGAGAGAGAGAGAGAGAGAGCTGGGCTGGGCTGGGCTGGGCGTCGTTAGGGCTAGGGAAGGCTGGGATGTGAGCAAACTTAAGATTAGCCCCCATTTGTTACTAAGATATCTTGAGAGAGAGAGAGAGAGAGAGAGAGCAGGATTTTGGGGTGACAATTAATGCAAAGCCGAATTATTTACTTCACCTCTACCGTCATACTTTAGTCAGTCTGTTTTCACCTAACGGAACTAAGCCAATCCAAAAACTTCAATACTTAGTCGTTGCATGAAATTCTATAAGCTTTAATTCTGAGGAAGGCCTGAGTCTCCTTGGTTACTAGTAGAATTGCCCATCCAATCTGACTACATTAATTTGGTCATTAACAAAGATGGATAAGGGTTAATTTTTGTCTGGTCAAAATTATAGACTAATCACTTACACTCCCTCACAATCCAGCAGACCACTCTCTCTCTCTCTCTCTCTCTCTCATCTCTACACGTTCCTCTCATCTCTCCACGTTCCTCCCTCTCATTTTTCCACGTTCCTCCTTCTCATTTTTCCACGTTCCTCCTTCTCATTTTTCCACGTTCCTCCTTCTCATTTTTCCACGTTCCTCTTTCTCATTTCTCCACGTTCGTCCCTCTCATTTTTCCACGTTCCTCCCTCTCATCTCTCCACGTTTCAGTCAACCACAATCCTCTTACCTTTCACCACGATCGGTCTCCCATAATCTAAATAATATTGCTTTGTGGTGATAAACATTAAAAGAGCAAATTGACTTTTTTTTTTTACAATGAAAGAGGTAGAGGTTGGAAAGATTATGCCAAAAGTGGGACTGGGTTGGTGAGTGAGTGATAAAATACAAAAAAAGATGGTTATTTTTACCCCCCCCCTCTCTCTCTCTCTCTCTCTCTCTCTCTCTCATCTCAACCCTTCACTACGACGTGTCTCCTCTAAGCTGCATAAAATCGTCCGAGGTTAGAAGGAATAAAAAGAATACGTCGTCTGGAATTATAAACAGTGAATGAAAACAGATGCAGAATTAAGTCAAAACTGATTGAGGATTTGAGGGTGAGGGAGTTAACCCAAAGAAATCCCATTTGTCTCTCTGTCACGCTGCTCAAGGCCATTAATCTCACTCCATCACAACCCACCACACTCCTCACTCTCCCTCTTCACCTCTCTTAGTTTCTCACTCTCACATCTTAAAATCCCGACTGCATTTATCTCTATCACACCATTACATCCTCCCCCTCCATCTCACACCTCTCCATTACACTTCTCCCCCAAGCTCCCTCTTAACTCAACAGATCTCTTCCTCTCACTTCATCATACCTCTCCACATTCATCCTCTTGTATTTTTTACACACCTACACCCCTCTCGCTTCTCCATCACACCTCTCCACATCCTTCCCACCTCATCACATCCTTCCCTCTCAAACATTTCCATCACACCTCTCCACTTCGCTAACATATCGTCTTTTGTATTCAATTCTTGCAAGCTGTAAACAATTTAATGCAGAAGTTAATATCCCGCTAAATATGTGTCTTACCTCGCCACATCATCCCTCTCACCCCAGCACATCCTTCCCTCTCATCCCACTAGACTTTCTCCATCGCTTCAACTGATACCTCCCTCTCAAGACACCATATTTTCTTCATTACTTCACCTGACATCTCCCTCACCTGGACACACCCTTACCCAGCCACCAGACTCCTCCATCACCTCACCACACTCTCCTCCCGTTCCACCACAACCCTCCCTCTCACAGAACCGCAACTTTCTCACCCCACGACAACTCTCCCTCTCACCCCAATAAATCCTTCCCTCACACCCAGTCACACCCCTCTTCTCACCCCACCACATCCCTCCCTCTAACTCCACCACACACTTCTCTCTCACCCCAGCACATTCCTCTCTCTCAACGGACCACACTTCTCCCTCTCACCCCGCCAAACCCATCCATCACCCCACCACATATCTCCATCTCACCCCACCACACCCATACTCCCATCCCACCACATCCCTCCCATTCACCCCAAGAAACCTCGCCCTCTCACCCGACCAGACGCTTTCACCACCCCACCTATCTTCCTCTCACCCCACCTCACCCCTCCCCGTCACCCCATGGCTAAGAGAGGCACCACCAGCAATTTTACGATCCCACTACATACTGTCAGGGGAGCCGTGAATCACCCCTGCCTTGTTTAGCTCGTTGTTTGGTAGTTCACTCCAGGAGAGTGCTTTTAACTTTGCTCTCTCTCTCTCTGTTTTTCTGTGTGTGTGTGTGTGTGTGTGTGTGTGTGTGTGTGTGTGTGTGTGTGTGTGTGTGTGTGTGTGTGTGTGTGTGTGAAAAACGCCCACGTGGCACTCATATATACCAGTCCTTTCTTGTCTAACTTTCTAAACAGTTTTTTGACAATATGCAAATTCTTATATAAGTTTGGTGACCTACGCGTCTGAAATATGTCACTGAAAAAGGGCGTAAGGATACCTGAGGAAATACAATAATGGAATGAATGACGGTAGAGTGGGTTGAAGGGAGGGTAGTCTGATGGTGAAGGACAGGGCGACTTGGAGGTGATTTGTTTCTGGCCACCCCTCTCAAGGATTACCGAGAGAGAGAGAGAGAGAGAGAGAGAGAGAGAGAGAGAGAGAGAGAGAGAGAGAGAATTACACTATTAGTCTACACGTCTTTGGTTCTCTTGTAATTGCAGGATGGGTAGTTGGCTCTTCAGTACGATGATATTTTTTTACCCTATTCCTAGGTGGTGGCGAGCATCATCCACTCACTTGATGTAGTGCTGCCTACTTCTTCTTTCGCCTTTGTCATTTTTACTCTATTCCTAGGTGGTGGTGAGCATCATCCACTCACTTGATGTAGTGCTGCCTACTTCTTCCTTCGCCTTTGTCATCATTTTCCTGTTTCTCCCATCTTTCCTATCACTCATATTACCCATCTTCTCACATCAGGTGCGTCTATATTTTGTGACATGCCTAATGGTTTCCTGTAACCCATGAAAGTACTGACAACGTCGGGTGGTAACCATATCACCAAATAATGGGGTCATGTGGAGTTTACAATGGTGCCCCTGTTATTTATTTTCATTTCTTTGAATGCAAGGAAGAAGGAACCAAAGGCCAGCAGCCCTCAAACTGTTCCCTCCAAGAAAAAACAAAAACAATAAAACAAAGACAAATTCAAGATCCGTTCATTTCGAGATCCCTGGACACACACAGCGTTTGAAAGACTGGGTGGGGATACAAATGCGGCGTCCATCGAGGAACCAAAACTTCACACTCTTTCCCGCGCTATGGCCAGGCCGCAAGGGAACATGACATCACTGCACGGAACAGCCTTGCAGGGGTGATGGCTTGCCTTCGGTTAATGGGTCTGCTCGGCCAGATATTCCAAGGCTGATCAACAACAATAATGAACTCTTATTTTCGTTTAATCTTGCTGCCTAAAGATGAATGTACTGAGTGTATTTAGCTTCGGGGACACCTCTCGTAGTGAAGAGGTTCAAAACACAATTACATGACTATTTATAGATACCTCACACCAGCCACGCATAAACTAATTACCGCGATTCTCTCTCTCTCTCTCTCTCTCTCTCTCTCTCTAGATATCTCACACCAGCCACGCATACACTTACTACCGTGATTCTCTCTCTCTCTCTCTCTCTCTCTCTCTCTCTCTCTCTCCAGTCCCCGTGACGTGAGAGGGACGCGCCAAGGACCGCGGTTAATGACGTAATTACCGTCGTTTCCGTCTGATACGGGGGAGGGGGGAGGGGATGGGGGGGAGGGAAGAGGATGGAGGAAAGAGACACTGGGTGGAGGAAGGAGAGAGGTGAAAGGGAGAAGCCGTTATGGGCAGGAGGAGAGGTCTGAGAGTGGGGGAGCAGATTAAGTGGGAAAAATGGGGTGTGGGAGAGGAGGAGAGGAAGAGGAAGAAGAAGAGGGTGAGGGAGCAGAAGAGGGCGAGGAAGCAGAAGAGGGTGAGGGAGCAGGGGAGGGTGAGGGAGTAGGAGAAATGGGTGAGGGAGTAGGAGAAATGGGTGAGGGAGTAGGAGAAATGGGTGAGGGATTAGGAGAAATGGATGAGGGAACAACAGGGTGATGGAACAGAAGAAGAGGGTAAGGGAGCACAATACTAGGGTGAGGAAGGAGGGGGAGAGGGTGAGGGAGCAGGGGAAGAGGATAAGGAGTAGGAGAACAGAGGGTGAGGGAGCACGAGAAGAGGGTGACAGAGGACGGCAGAGGGTGAGGAAGCAGGAGAAAAGAGTGAGGGTGCAGAAGAGGGTGAGGGAGAACAGTTGTGGACGAGGGGAGACGGTGAGGGGTGGGGGAGAACAGAAGAGTGTAGAGAGAAGCATGGGGTGAGCTGAGAGAGAAGCAGAGGAGAATGAGAAGCAAGAAGAGAGTAAGAAAGCCGGGTAGGAGGATGGAGGAATAATGAGAGAGGAAGAGGACGATAAAGTGGGGGTGCCTGAGAAGAAGGAAGTCGAGGAGTGATGGAAGAAGAAAGGAGTAAAATGTGTGAGAGACAGAAGACAGAGAGGAACAGGAGAAGGAAAGGGTAAAGAAAAAGATGAAGAAAATAGAAATGGGGAATAAGATGGATTCAAGAAGCACGAAAAGAAAGCGAAAGAACAGAAATGAAAATAATGGGGAAGAAAAAATGAAAACAAGAGTGACAACAACACAACAGGTGTCAAAGAAGGAAAGTGAAACAAATGAAGGTAAGAAGAAAGTTGGGAGTATAAGTGAAAGAAGAGAGACG
>NC_136977.1:61919321-61949321 GCF_032717465.1 Coenobita brevimanus
ATTAGTGTTGAGTGAGTGATGGGACCATAAGGAAGAGTTAGTGAGGCAGAGATGAATATTACAGGTAAGGGGAGAAGGAAGGAAGCAAGGAAGGAAAGGGGAACGATGGGAGGGAGAGAGAACGTGGGAAAGACGGAAGGAGGAAGGAAGGATAGATGGAGAGAGAGAGAATGGATGAACAAATGAGTGAAAGAATATACGAATGAAAGAAGGGAGAAAAGAAGGAAAGACGGAAGAAAGAACAAGAAGGAAGAAAGGCAATAAAGGGAAGAGGATGGGGCGAAGGGAGGAGAGGACAGAGGGAAGGACCACAGAAGTAACGAAGAAGGAAGAAGAAAGAGAGGAAGAAATGAAGGAGCAAATCTGAAACTGAGGAGGTGAAGGAAAGGAAATGACGTTTGATGGACGAAGTGAAAGGAAAAGATCATTAAGGAGGGAGGAAAAAGAAATGATGGAGATGAGAGAGAGAGAGAGAGAGAGAGAGAGAGAGAGAGAGAGAGAGAGAGAGAGAGAGAGAGAGAGAGAGAGAGAGAGAGAGAGAGAGAGCAATAAAATACGGGATGAAGGGGGACGAAGTGAGGACATAGGGTGCCCTGGCGAGAGGAATATGGGCAATTAAGAGGGAGGGGGGCAAGAGGAAGAGGAAAGAGGGAGAGAAAAAGAGGGGAGAAATGGAGGCGAGTAAACTAAGAGGGGACCTGGTGATGCGGGGGAGGAGAAGGGGTAAGGGGGAGGGGTAAATGGATAACGATGAGAGAGAGAGAGAGAGAGAGAGAGAGAGAGAATATGAGAGGTAATGATGAGGTGTTAGGGCAGGTGGGAATAAAGGTGTAACATTGTACTAAGCCGCTTAAATGAGGCGGGATTCTGTGTGTGGAGGTCTCTCTCTCTCTCTCTCTCTCTCTCTCTCTCTCCGCTGAATAAAATCGTCCGTAAGCACCAAGAATTTACCACAAGAAGATAAATGGGATCTGCTACTCAACCTTCGCTTAAGTGGACTCTAAAATCACTTAAAATCGTCTGACTTTGGCAAAAATAAAATATACATGGGGTTGAGGGAGACTGCTTTCAATCCTTCCACTAAAACAGTCTGTCTCCTAAAGCTTGATAAAACCGTCTGACCGTAGCGTGATTAAAAAGCAGAAAGCAAAACCTCTTCACTACGACAGGTACCTCCCAAACAAAATCGTAGAGGGAAGGATGGATGAGGATCAAGAGGGGGGCGGGTTACCTGCGGCCACTTCACTTCGAGAGGTTATTCATAAACTGAAGGCAATCGTCTGACTGTAGCAAGAATTAAACGATGGGATTAATGGGAAGCTCTGTCATACTTTCTAGCCTGCACCTCTACAACCATATGCTAACAAGAATAAAATAAACAAATATGTAAATACAAGAAGATACGGGAAGCCAGCAAGGAATTGTGGGGCAAAGTTGATGAATTACAGCATGCAACACAGCCTTCCCTAAGCTCTCACTGTCACACTTTCACACCTCATCCTTACATCCTCACACCTTATCCTCATCCTTGCGGCTCATCTTCATCCTCACACTTCACTCTCGGACTAATGTGATCCTCATCCTCATCCTCCCACCTTCTCGTCTCCTCTTCATACTTCATCTTCACACCCTATTATGTCACTCTATGACCCACTCTCACACCCTTCATCTTTAACTCCTGTCCTAACCTAATCTCCCAAACCTTCACTCACACCCTCATCTCCACACCACATCCACACACCCTCACCCTCACAATTACACCCTCATGCAACCTCTCCCCTCCCCTCCCCTACTCCCACACCCTTACACTCACACCCCCTCAACTCCCACACCCCGACCCTGACGCCTACACCCACACCCCAACACCACACCCACGTACCTTGTGACGCGGGCGGCTTCCTGATGACGTCATGCTGGGAGTGTGGGGTGTACTCGTGCCAGCGGTAAGTACTGCGGTACTCAGAATGCAGCTGCAACAACAAGACAACATTTTAGTATATGCAGCAGCGTCAACGGTTAGTACATTCAGGTTATTTAATGGCATAGCTCAGTAGATTCAACAGTTCAACCCTCAACCTGACATGCTCATCATACAGTATAATAATTATATTTTCCTGCTTACATCAGGCTACACCTTTACCATTACAGGGCCAGATCTGACCAGCGCGTGATGTTTGGCACCTCTGACATAATAATACCAAGCACACACACACATACAAACAGACACACACACACACACACAAACACACTCACACACATACTGTATATACGGTACATTACATACATCTAAGATTTGGTGCGAAATTTAGACGCGTAATGATGCCAGTCTTTGTTTATGGGTTAATATGCCTCTATGATAACAATATTTCATACATATTAGACACAACATTTGAAGAAGAAAGATGTATGTGAAAATAACGTTAGCAATCTAATATGATTCTGTTGCTCTGAAGAAATAAAATATACTGGTGTGTAACTAATATCTACAGGTAAAGGAAACAGGCCTGATTACCTTCATATCAGTCAATGTCTATATGTATCTATCCACATTCCTATCCACTCATCTATGTATCTATCTATCCATTCCATCTATCAACCAATCACCTAAATTCAGACAACTGAGGCACGTACAGCTATCAGCAACGGGATATGAAGTAAGACCCAGACAGCGCAGTTTATCTTTGGCACTTTCTGCACTCAGCAATATGGAAATGGCTCCGGGTATTGACATGCATATTATTAACCTCCTCAGTTCACATGCAGCGAGGAATTGTGGTGCAGGATTGGTGAAAGACTGGCAGACACTCTCTCTCTCTCTCTCTCACCGTTCATTCATCACATTATAAATCATACAAACAAAATCCATATAACACTCAGTAGATAATTAAGCAGCACGAGAAGCTTTTTGCGACGTGTCTTGGTTAATAACTTAAGATGTGTCGTAAGAACAAACTTCCTAATTTATTTCTTACACACGAAATTACAGTAAAAGATCAACAGCACCACATAAACAGCACACACTCCCTAATACATAATCTTACACGTAAAATTCAAAGGAGAAGAATCGCAATACAATACAGCATTACAAATTATTCCTACATAATCTTCAATATGAAATGGACATAATCTTCCACGCAAAATTCCAGTATGAAGACAGGAATAATGATAAAGACAATATATCATTTTATTTTACATATTCCATACGAAATTTCAGTCATACGATCTAAAGAATAAGGAAAAAAACACTTAAAAAAAAAAGTAGCCAGGGGAGGGAGGGAGAGGGAGAGAGAGAGAGAGAGAGAGAGAGAGAGAGAGAGAGAGAGAGAGAGAGAGAGAGAGAGAGACGCCCATTAACTCCATCACCGTTTACGCCCTCCCTCGTCTCCACCACGACGCTCCATCACCGCCATAAAGAGACACCTATTTGACAACTCCTTCCCCCAGTTTACTAAGTTTACGATATTCCTGTTACGGTAAACTTGTAGAGCGACGGGTTATGCAAGGACACACACACACACACACACACACACACACACACACACACACACAGTTACGTAAGTCAAAATATAGTTCGGGGACCCAATTCATTTTCTCCCCTAGCCACTCTTCACCCGGCACGACAAATGGGGACCTGGATGGAACACTGACGGCTGCGGATCTTGTTCTAGGGGATGATTGGGACTTGGAAGAATTAGACTGTCTGCCGTACCGGTAATTGCCCACGTGCGATCGATAGGCAGAATTCTGTGTTTTATGTCGGACAGGTTAGATTTTTTTCTTTAATTTTTTACAAATCATATTCATATACCTTAGCACCTTTTACTAAGCGATTTATTTCTGGATATACGTGATTAATGCCCTGTTGTCTGTTATTTATGCAAACGGTGCTGATGCTGGGCGAATTATGTAGCACAGAAGAGGACAATACGGTGTAATGAACAAAATTAATCGCTCAGGAAAAGATGTTACGATGCCTAAACTGACGACAATACGTGCTCTGATCATCTGTAATCACCCATATACAGAAATAAATCGCTTAGTAAAAGGTGCTAATGTATATGAATAGATCGGTAAAAAAAAATAAAAGAAAAAAATCTAAACTGTCTCCCACATAAAAAGACAAAACTCTGCCCATCGACCGCACGTAAGCAATTGAGGCAGATAGTCTAATTTTTCCAAGGCCCAATTATCCCCTAGAACAAGATCCGCAGCAGTCAGTGTTCCATCCAGGTCACCATTTGTCATGCCGGGTGGACAGAGTCAAGGGGGGAAAATGAATTAGGTCCACAAATTACTACTTAGATTTACGTAACTGTGTGTGTGTGTGTGTGTGTGTGTGTGTGTGTGTGTGTGTGTGTGTGTGTGTGTGTGTGTGTGTGTGTGTGTGTAATTCTCCCACTTACATAACTTCAGCGTCTGGTATAATTCCCACACTTACATAACTTCAGTGCCTGGTATAATTCCCACACTTACATAACTTCAGTGCCTGGTATAATTCCCACACTTACATAACTTCAGTGTCTGGTATAATTCCCACACTTACATAACTTCAGTGCCTGGTATAATTCCCACACTTACATAACTTCAGTGTCAGGTATAATTCCCACACTTACATAACTTCAGTGCCTGGTATAATTCCCACACTTACATAACTTCAGTGCCTGGTATAACTCTCCCACATATAACTTCAGGTACAATTATTCACCCACTGCCATAACTTCCTCTATCGACCCCCTCCTGCAGGCCCCTGCATCGGCACCAGCTGGCAGCCCCCTCAGCAGCGAGTGATAGTGCGAGGTGCAATTATCGCCCCGCAAGTTGGACAGAGGTGAGGTTTTGTGTGGAGAGGCACGGTGGAGATGAGAGGAAGATAGGATGGTGGAAGTCATGAAGAAGAAGAAGAACAGGAAGAAGGAGGAGGAGGAGGAGGAGGAAGAAGAAGAAGAAGAAGAAGAGGAGGAGGAGGAGGAAGGGGTGGGTGAAGTTGTTGAATTGGTGGGAGATGGGTTGGTGGAAGTCGAGGAGGAAGAGAAGGAGGAGGAGAAACAAAGGTATGGGAGGAGGGAGGGAGGGAGGAAGGAAAGGTAAGGAGAAGGGAGAAGGAAAAGGTGCCTGGATGTGGATGAGGGAAGGTTGTAAAATCTAAGAAGATGCTTGGTTTAGGGTGGTGGAGGAGGAGGAAGAAGAAGAAAGAAGAAAACTGGGAAAAAATGAAGACAAATGGGAGAAAAAGGGTGAAATGAGAAGGATTTTTGGAGACAACGAGATGCGCAGGTGAGGGCAGAAGAGAGTCAAAGAAAGAAGGAAGAGAAGACAGCAACTAGGTGATGATGAGTAGAAGTGAGAAAGGACAAGGATACGGGGCAGTGAAGCCAAGGATGAAAGAGGAAAGAGTAAAAGAAAAGACGACACGGGAAGCATGCAGGTGAGAGGAGGAAGAGGAGGAAAAAACGTGGATAAGGAGAGAAGGTATGAAGCTGGGAGAGAAAATGTAAAGACAAGAGGTTTGGAAGAAGAAAAATGGACGCGTAATTAAGCTGCCATGGAGGACGACAGGCGAGGAGACTGGTAATTACGTTAAAATAAAGACAGACAGAAAGTTAATGACGAGAAACTGAAATTGAAGAAAACAGGTTACAGGGCAACAAACAAACAGCAGACAAGATGAGAGAGAGAGAGAGAGAGAGAGAGAGAGAGTAGGTTGCGGATAGATGTTATGGGTGATGTGAGAGGAAAGCAAGATGGCAGAATGTGAATGGATGTCAATATTTGGAAGCATAATAGGAGGACTGAGAAAATGACAGTGCGAAGACAGGAGGAGGAGGAGGAGGAGGAGGTGGAGGAGGAGGAGGAGAAGGAGAAATAGTGTAAATACAAAACGCACTTGAAGATAAAAGAAAAAGTAAGAGAATGAAGAGGAAACGAGAAAACCGACGTGGTTGGAATGTCTGCGAAATTGAGAGCGAATGAAGATGGAGCGCAGAGAAATAAATTGACAAGATGGAGGGGTTTGAGACGGTGAAACGAGCAGGGGAGAAGAGATGGGAGATGAAGGGGGAAGTGACGGGAGGAAAGGGGGTAGGAGAAAGGGGAGCGATGTAGGGGAGGGAGGGTAGGAAAGGAGAGAGATGAGGAGGGGGAATGGAGGGAAGAAAGGGTATGAAATTAAGAAAACGAAGAGGCCGTAGGCAATGAGACAACAGGATGGTGTAAATAAATACTGAGCTAATGATACCATAACTTTGGCTAATATCGAATTTGCTAAAAAAAAAAAAAAAAATCACCGAATGATGATACTAATGCTTACGATGACAACGGCGACGATGATGACGACGACGACGATGATGATGATGATGATGTTAGCGTCTTCGGCACCATGGCCCATTTACAAATATCTAATGTTCTTGCAACCATGTGATGTATATATATATTTCGCGAAGATATTAAACTCTTCACTGCGCTGACACTGCGTTATTCTCGATACTTAAAAGACGATTTCATTCATTTATTTATTTATGCATTTATCTACTGTATTTATTTATTTTTTAAAAATCTGGAGGAGGCATCTGACAGTCAAAAAAAATAAAGAAGGTAATAGTTCTCTCCAACAGAAATATCTCTCCAAAGCTAAATAACGATACACACACACACACACACACACACACACACACACACACACACACACACACACACACACACAAAGACACCGGGCCGAAAGAGTTAAAGGGCCGAAGGTTGGAAACTAAGAGCCCGGCAGGAGGTGAGACGGCGCCCTTCAGACAGAAAAGGAGGACAACTTGCATCCCACCACAAACACACAAACAGCTGAATGACCAATGTATAGAACAGAAAAGGTGCTGGAGAGGGACGCCTTCACGTGATGGCACTGATATAACGGGCGGCTCGACTGTCAGGTAGCACAAACGTCCCTCAACTTCCCTCCCTATGCCCCGAGAGGAAAATGGTGGACTGCAGGGAAGAGAGGGGGGGGAGGCAACATGAGCCTGCAGTCCAGGGGGTTCACGTTTCAGATGAACCTGGAGTTACTACCACTGCTACTACACAGACCAGGGAAGGAAAAGCCTCTTTAGCACAGCAGCGGGACACCAACACCATTATAAAAGTTTAAAAAAAATACGAAGGGGGCGATATCTTTACAACAGATGCATAAATCAGAAAAAGGAGCATTTGAAGTGGCACTATGACATCGCTGCAGATTTTTATTTTATGATTGAAGCGTACCTGTTACTGGTGTATGGAATATTTTTGGTTTCCCTTCCACTGTTCATCTGTTTAAAAAAAAAATACAAAGGAGGAAAGGAAGAGCATTTACAAAAACACCAGAGGCACAAAACAAGAACGGAAGGGCATTTACAGCAACAGCAGCAGCAGCACAGAAACACCATTAAAGTAGACGCACAGAACAGGAGGGCAGCATTTATGGCAACAACAGATCCATAAACCAGGGAAGGAATAGCATACGTAGGCACGGCAGAGGAAATAAGTAAATAAATGAGACCAACACAACCAGAGATGATAATTACAGGAGTGACCCGTTTGACGTCTAAGATTTCTAACACATAAACTCATCTATTAACAGCCTAATTTAGTAACCCGTAAGAGTGACAACCATATTAACCTTTTCAACCCAAGGACACCAATTTCACATTATTCTCGCTGTCTCCTGGCGATTTTATTCAACTTAAGAAATCCCTCTCGTTTAAAAGGAGTAATGATTTCTATATCCAATCCCTCCAGGTCGAAAATCTAGGCTGAGAAAAATCGCATGGAATGGCAAAGACTAAATAAAAAGGACGTTCTGGGGCTAAAAGGGTTTAAGAATTACGTAGTGTAATATCGCCTCTAAGGAGTATTAATAAAAGAAGCATAATGAAGGTACAGGTTACGGGTACCGCAGGGCCCAGGTACGACACACACACACACACACACACACACACACACACACACACACACACACACACACACAAAACCGCGGCCAAGCACGAAAGGGGCAACCCAGCAGTACATATTTAAACAGAGCTTCCACACCACGTACATAATGTAATACTGTACCCCACCGCTCAGAGTACTCCTATATGAAGTGCATCAGACATTCACCTAAAAGTAACAGGACAGAAGAGAGGATTTTTTACAAGCCCAGCATCGCAAAATTACAGCAATAGGGAAGTAAACACAGGTAATTATATCGTACATCTATCTATCTATATATCTCTATCTATCTACGAGTATCTATCTATCTACGAATATCTATAAATCTATCTATATACGAGTATCTATCTATCAATCTATCAACGAGTGTCTATCTATCTATCATTTTATCTGTTTGTCTATCTATCTACCTATCATAAATTACAGCAACTTACCGTCTACCTATCAATCAATCAATCTATCTACCTATCTACCTACCTACCTATCTATCTTCTATCTATCTATTACAGCAACTCATCGTATATACCACATACTATCATAAAACTTCGGCGGATCTATACAACAAATACAAGCACTACAAAAAAAAAAATACAACAGCTACACACACGACACACTACAGCAAAGGAGATACAGAGAAAATAAAGTTAAGAATAATAAAGGCCAAAACAAGGACTTCAATTACTCTTACGCCAGAAGTTTGCCCGCCTTTGTTGCTGCCAGGGTACAAGAGGCAAGAGGAAGCAAGAGGAGGCAAGAGGAAGCAAGAGGAGGCAAGCAGAAACAGGGAGGTAAACGGGGCTAAGAAGACAAGAAGAGGGAAGATGAACCCAGAGGATAGAAGAAGAGGTAGAAGAAGGCAAGAGTAGGTAAGAGGGAGCAAGAGGTAAGGGGAGATAAGAGGAGGCAAGGGGAAGCCAAAGGAGACAAGAAGGGGCAAGAGGACGTACGCCGAAGCAAGAAGAGGGAAGATGATGCAAGAGGAAGCAAGAAGAGGACAAGCCACTCAACCACGAAACAACGATCATTACACGCAGCAAGAGGAAGGGGAGGAAAGCAAGAGGAGGTACAAATTTAGAGGACAGAAGAGGAGCCATAGAATTAAGGTTTAAAAGAGAATAAACCACAAACTAAAAGGCGTTAAGTAAGAAGACACAAAATAAGGGAAAGAGAATGAAAAGAAAGAGGATATAAGTAAGAGGAGGGGTCAAAGAATGGAAGAGGGGTTGTGAGAGAGAGAGAGAGAGAGAGAGAGAGAGAGAGAGAGAGAGAGAGAGAGAGTTGTGTGTGTGTGTGTGTGTGTGTGTGTGGGCGCAATATATAGGGGACGGTAAAAAAAGAAGGGGGAACAGAAAAAGATTACACAGCCGGGGAAATTGAGAGAATGTGTGGCAGAGAGGGGGAGGGGAAAGCAGGGAGGAAAAGGGAAGGAGAGAGGGGAGGAAGGGGAAGGAGAAGAGGGAGGAGGAGGAAAGGAGAGAGGGGAGGAAGAGGCAGGAGGGAAGGAGAATGAGGATGAAAGGTGAGAGGGGGAGGAATGGAGAGGACGAGGGAAGAAGGGGATGAAATATGAGGAGGAGGAGGAGGAAGGAAAGTAAATAAAGAGATGGGGAGGGAAGGGGAGAGGGCGAGGGGCGAGGAGAAGGGCGTGAGGGAGAGGGGAGAGAAGGAAGAGAGTATGAGGGAAGGCGAAGGAAGAGTCAAGGAAAAGAGGGGGAGGGAGTACGAAGAGGGGGAGGGTAGAAGGAAAAGGGAAGGGAAGAGGGAAAAGGTATATGAGAGAGAGAGAGAGAGAGAGAGAGAGAGAGAGAGAGAGAGAGAGAGAGACTGTAGAGGAGGTTTCTACATACAAAGAGGCATACATGGAGGCAAGGGAGGGATATGGAATGAAATGGAGGGACATGAAGGGAAATGGAGGAATATAGAGGGAAATGGAGGGGTGTGGAGGGAAACGGAGAGAAGTGGAGGGAAATGGAGAGATGTGGAGGGAAATGGAGGGGTGTGGAGGGAAATGGGGAGATGTGGAGGGAAATGGAGGGGTGTGGAGGGAAACGAAGAGATGTGGAGGGAATGGAGGAGTGTGGAGGGAAATGGAGGGGTGTGGAGGGAAATGGAGAGATGTAGAGGCAAATGATCCAAAGGTAAATGGATAGGAGTGGAGGGATATGGGGCGATGTGGAGGGAGACGGAAGGAGGAAAATGGAAGAATATGGAGGTAAACTGAGAGACGTGGAGGGATGTGGAGAGGTATGGGGGATGTGGAGAGGTGTGGAGGGGATGTGGAGAGGTGTGGAGGGGATGTGGAGAAGTGTGGAGGGGATGTGGAGAGGTGTGAGGGGATGTGGAGAAGTGTGGAGGGAGACGGAAAGAACTGGATATTGCTGACAACCAAGTTATGCAGACATGTTCAAAAGTCCGTTTACACACACACACACACACACACACACACACACACACACACACACACACACACACACACAGCGCGGCGTGAAGGTTTGCTTTGGGCGACCACCATAACACTCCATCACCCCACCTCAATATCGTCCTTGCCTCCCCCCCCCCCCGGCAAGGTAGGCAGACAGGAAGGGTGATAGTGGTGCGGGAAGACAGAGGAGAGATGGTAGAGAGACAGAGATAGACAGTGGATAGACCGGCAGGGCGATAGAGGTGTGAAAAGACAGAGGAGGGATAGACCGAGACAGACAGTGGATAGACGGGGATAGGCAGGCAGGGCGATTGAGGTGAGAGCAGACAGAAGAGAGATAGCAGACAGCCGGAGATAAACAGCAGACAGACAGGGGTGGGCAGGTAAACAGCTCCCCATGTTAACACCTCCACACCATCTCATTAACCCTTTCAATGCCGTGACGTGTTTTCTGGACCTGTTTATTCTAAGTGGAGAAGGCTTGCAGTGAAGAGGTTAACAGAGTCCCGGATTCTCGCAGTTCAGGTGGCTCCCTAACACCTCTTCCTTTGCGATTTATTATCCGATATGGTGGCGGATACCGTATTGCACGTTATTAATGGAGAATACGGTGATACTGGAAGGAGTAATGTAACAGAACTGGACAGATATGGCGTAATAAGCAAAATAAATCGCTTAGGAAAGGGTGTTAGGGACGAGAATACGCAGACCTCACCGTCCCAGTTCGAAAAATCTCTCAAAAACTGAATGATAGAGCCTGAAAATAGCCAAAAATATAGCGGAAATGAAAAATATATTAGTAGATTGAAGGGAATAGAGTCATGCTGTATATTCCATTATTCCACAGAGAGGTAATGAAGATGACAAGCCTAAAATATCCGAGAGACCTACTGCCCAAAATTTCTGTGGTTCATTTTAATGGTATTCTCTCTCTCTCTCTGCTGTGTGTGTGTGTGTGTGTGTGTGTGTGTGTGTGTGTGTGTGTGTGTGTGTGTGTGTGTGTGTGTGTGTGTGTGTGTGTGTGTGTGTGTGTGTGACGCCTAATATCGAGACAACCCACTGAATGAGGCTCAATCTGACCTATGGATGGGACAGGATAGGCCTATAGCTAATGGCACCAACCCAAGGACCACATTCCCCCCTCTCACCTTCTTTTAACAGGTAACACTGCTGATCAAGGGAAGCAATTTGTAAAGAATCTTCACTATTTTCCACAATAAAGGAAAGACCAAATCAGTACGAGAACCATAACTTCATTTATCGTGTGTGTGTGTGTGTGTGTGTGTGTGTGTGTGTGTGTGTGTGTGTAAGCAACTGGAAATCACTCCTAAACTCACTGTATTCTAATCTGACCTCAAACAGCCATCAATAATTTTCTTAACTACTGGTCTGCAACACTAGAATAACACTAGAATATGATGCTAGTCACGAAGAACATCTAAGCTGTAACACTGTCTTCCTCTGCCACTGAGCTACGTGAAATTAGATGCAAAACAACGAAATTCTGGACCAAGTTAAAATGAAAGAACTATAGCCAATCTACCCACTGGTCTCCTCCAAAACAAAAGACACCATATGGTTGTCTGCAAATGATTAGTAACAATTTGAGGTCATTACTAAGGATCTTGAGTTTATTTGGGATGCTATATAAACATACTTGATGAAGCCTTTCTTTGAGTTCCATAATAGTTAAAAATAAATGTAAATAAATAAATAACTGATCAAGAAACATACCAGAGTTTAGCGCACAGTTCCATAGCATTCTCTCTCTCTCTCTCTCTAACACACACACAATCAGGTTAACACGGTGGGGGGGAGGGGGGGGGGAAGGCGGACCGCACTCGCCTTGGCTGCCCGAGTCACGTAGGCTGGAAATCATCATCAAATATTTACGACGAGGCGACGCGACCGTAACTCCGCTGTGTGTGTGTGTGTGTGTGTGTGTGTGTGTGTGTGTGTGTGTGTGTGTGTGTGTGTGTGTGTGACAGAGAGAGAGAGAGAGAGAGAGAGAGATTCAAGCAGCTATAAGATACTCTCTACCACCTCTTCCTTCTCAGTGTATTAGTACATAATATGCAATATTAATAATCTCTTGCCTCCCTGTTAACCCCCTTAGTACTGACTTCTTTTGTTTACTTTGTTCTTGCTGACTTCAGACGATTTCCTTCAGCTCCGGGAAGGTCTCTGAAAGCCTCTGATAATAAAGAACCTGTCAGAATCAAGAAGAGAAATATATAAAATAAATAGTTTCCTTTCCCACGATATATCCCCATTTCTTAGAGGCACAAAAAGTCAGAAAGTTATAAAAAAAACAGGACAGCGAGGAAAAATAACGGATAACGGCGAGAAAAAACGGTTCAAGGAGCTCCCTAGCACATGTTCCTTGGCGATTTATTTTTGGATATGGCTGGTGTATATCCTTCCGTAGATAGGGCTGGTTAATATCCTTTCGTATGTTATTTATGCAGAGTATGGCGATGATGGAATCCTTTACATAACACGGAAATGGATAATAAGGTGCAATACATGAAATAAATCGGTTAGCAAGAGGTGTTAGGGAGCTTCCATATCCTACGGGAATACGGGCCGAAGAGAGAAGCCTTCACGTGGTGTTACTGACAAAATCGGGAGGTTCCGCCGCATAACTATACCAACGTCTCTTAACTACTTCCCCGTCCCCTCGAGAGGAGAAAAGTGGACTGCAGGAGAAGGGCAGTTTCCTCTTGTAATCCACCAAGGCCACGTTCACAGGAGCCTAGGACCACCAAAACAAGGGGGGGGAGGGGACCATTCTAAGTCTACCTATACGCTTTTCACCTTAACTTGGCCCGGATAGTCCCCCTTTTGCAGCTTACCTCACGCAGCTCAGTGGCAGAAAATTACTAGACTACGACTCTACATCCTTTCCACGGCAATTCTTCGTGACTAGCAGCATATTCTTGTGTTAGTATGACAACTCAGCAATCAAGACGGAGAGGTAGTAATTCTGGGCCACGTTAGAGTAAACAGCGTATAGTAATGGAGGTCCTTCCTAGCCTACATAAAATCGCGCGACAGTGGCCAACACGAAAAGGAAATATGGACATCGTACAGAAAAGATTAATAAGATACAAAAATCATGCCTAAAAACAAAAAACAAAAAAAAAAGGTGTAACACTGTAAAAGACACACACACACACACACACACACACACACACACACACACACACACACACACACTATGGATGGGTTGTTAGTGAGCGTCCAAGCCCAGGAGGTAAGACCCAAAAGCGGTCCTGAACTTGGTCTGAAGAAGCAAATTTAACCTCTAATATTATGGACGTAAAGTTATGGAGGTCGCCTGAAAATTTCTCACATAATAAATTTGATTCTCTCTCTCTCTCTCTCTCTCTCTGATGGAATTTCGTCATATATTTCTCTGCCTGGGAGCTTTTTAAAATAAATTACAGGGAAAGATTTCGCGTCAGCATTTTCCGAGAGAAATATAAAAATGCGCGTGATGAAATGATACTTATTTATTTGGTACCATATTATTATTATTATTATTATTATTATTATTATTATTATCATTATTACTACTACTACTATTATTATTATTATTATTATCATCATCATCCCATAACCCAAAATTTTCTAACGATTTCGCTAACAGTAACACCTAATCCAGTTTTATCTCTTCGAAGCGTAGGGGGGCGAGGCTAGTTTCTACCTTCGTGCCCATTTATTCACTATCCCAACAATTCGGTGATGCAATTTACTACGTTATTCGTGCCACTTCTAGACGAATTTAATCAGCTTACGAAATAATTCTGGAAGAGACCCTTTTTATCTTACTCAGGCCTAAAACTGACACCTGAACATCTTCAGCACTGGGTTGTAACACGATACTAGGACTGGTATAAGATGCTAGTCACGAGGAAGTGGCATGGAAAGGATGCAGAGCCGTAGTACTGCCTTATTCTGCCAGACCTACGTGACATAAACTGCAAAAGGACGAATACCTGGGACATATTAATGTAAAGAGATTTATAGAAATTTTACTAATACAGATCTATGTTAAATCAAATCACTTGGTGGCATAAACACACACACACACACACACACACACACACACATTCCTTAACAGTTCCATACAGTCTCCTCTAACGCTTGGCCTTTCAATCTGACATCCCACTAAAACTCACCCTCATACGATGATGTGGATATTATACACACACACACACACACACACACACACACACACACACACACACACAAACACGCACAACCCCATACAATTCCCTCACACACACACCACCCCTCCACTGGACTCTCCCACACAAAGCCTGAGATTCTCCAAACACAGTACCAAGCGCACTCGGCAAACACAGTCCTCATAATCTGAAACCAGCCTGATAAGAACACAGACACCCACTACCAACCAAACACCACTCCAGCCCCGGCAAAACACCCCCATACCGAACGCCGGGCAATAAAGTCACTCGCAAAAATAAGAGCGGAAGCCGAAACAGGAAAAGAAAATAAACGGAATCGGAGTGGGGGGTAAAAAAAGAAAGAAAACGGGAGGCGTGTGGCGAGCAGGGGGAACCACGAAAAAATCCGACATAAACTCTGGGACATGATAGGACGCACGACTCGGCATCAACAAGTGGAGGGGTATTTTATGGAAGGGACAGGGGGCAGAGGAGGAGAAGGAGGGGAGGGAGAGAGGTAGGAGAGGGAGAGGGTGAGGAGGAAGTGAGACCGGAGGATGGGGGTGGGGAGAGAGAGAGAGAGTGAGGTTGGAGGGAGAAGGAGGGACGAGAGAGAGAGAAGGGGGGGGGAAGGAGGCGAGAGTGAGGTAATAGGGAGAGGGAGCGAAGGGTAAGGTAGGAGAGAAGGGGAGGGGAGGAAACAGAGGGAAACTGGAGGAGTGGAGGAAAGCTTCATAACAGAGGACGAGGTAGGAGGCTAAGGGGGGGAGGAAGGGAAGGAGAAAGGGTAGGAGAGAGAGACGGAAGGTGTGAGGGGAGAGAAAAACGAGGGGAAATGGGAAAGGTGAAGGGAGGAAATGTGTGTGTGTGTGTGTGTGTGTGTGTGTGTGTGTGTGTGTGTGTGTGTGTGTGTGTGTGTGTGTGAGAGAGAGAGAGAGAGAGAGAGAGAGAGAGAGAGAGAGAAATGGCATGTCATACACGGATCTCCGATCCATTAGTTAATAATACCACTCCTCTCCCTACCACTTACTCATTCTCTCTCTCTCTCTCTCTCTCTCTCTCTCTCTCAATGTTCTTTCTACGTTAGTAATATTTCTCCAGAGTCAGTTAATTATTTTCTTATTCTATTTCCTTTAAGTTTCTTTCACTGTTCTTCGCCCCACATCCTCTCTCCCTTCAAAACATTTAAGCGTTCTCCGTCTTCTCTGCACATTGCTGTAACTATTTCTCATTCGCTTTAATTCCCTCATTTCGCTTTAATTGTCATGTTTTATTGTTTTAATTTTCCCGCTCAGGTTAAGTCGACTACTCCCAGTCTTCCTGCTTCCTCCTCTACCCTCTCCCGACTCTCTCCATTTTCAATTTCAGGTTAGTGCGCCCTCCTCCTCACCCTCTGTTCCACTCATCGCCTCTATCCTTATTGCTCTCCATTCCCTCCCTCTCTCTCTCTCCCTCCCCTCCTTCCTCCCTCCCTTCCCCATATTATTTTTATCCCCCCTCCCTCCATCCTTCACTCCTCCCATTCTCCCACACCAGAGACTACATACGTCCTCCTCTCCCTCCCCTCACTCATTCATACCACCTCCATCCTCTTCCCACCTCCATACTCCTCTCCCTCCCTAACCCATACCACCTCCATCCTCTTCTTCCTCCGTCCATCACCTATACCACGTCCATCCTCCTCCCTCACCCATACCACTCGCATCCTCCTCTCCCTCACCCATACCATCTCCATCCTCCTCTCCCTCACCCATACAGCATTCATCCTCTCTCCTGCCCTCCTTACCACACAACCTCCACAGAAACAACCTCACAAACCCTCCAGAAACCCCCCGCGACCCCATACACAACCTCTACACCTCACCCCTCCTCCCAGCATCCAGCACCCTCCCCCAGACACTCGTAGGCTAATTAGGTTTGCAATCTCTGGTCTATTTTCAACTTGTTACCAACTTTAATGGAGACCACATACACAAGGGCTGCCTTCTTCCCCTTCCCTCTCTCACCCCACCAACCCTCTCCTCTCCCTCCCACTTCTCCCAGTTCATTCTTCCTCCCCTCTACCCATTCTCTTCTTTTTTTCCCCTTCAATCATCATCTTCTCTCTCTCTCTCTCTCTCTCTCTCTCTCTCTCTCTCTCTCTCTCTCTCCAAAACAACCCACCTTTCCTTTCTTCCTTTTACCCTCTGTCACATTTCTCTTCGTCCGTTCTCTTTCCTTCCCCATTCCCTCTCTCCACAACTCTCCTGCCTTCTCTCCTCCATCTTCTCTCCTCTCCTCTCTCCCCCACCCACCCAACTCCTCCTTTCTCTTCCCCCACTTTCGTTTCCTCTCCTCTCTACACCTCCCACCTAAATCCTCTTTCTCCCACTTTTCCCAAGTCTTCTCCCTGTCTCCCTCTTTTCCCAATTCTTCTCTTTTCCCACTTCTTCCTCTTCCCCCCTCCTTTTCCCCAGCTCTTCTTCCTGTCTCCCTCTTCTCCCTCACTCTCCTTCCTCTTCTCTCCCCCTTTCCCAACTCTCTTTCCTCCCTCCGTCTTCTCCCCCACCTTCCTTCCTCTCTCCCTCTTTTCCCAACTCTCCTTCCTCTCTCCCTCTTCTCACCCACCTTCCATCCTCTCTTCCTCTTCTCCCAACTCTCCTTCCTCTCTCCCTCTTCTCCCCCACCTTCCTTCCTCTCTCCCTCTTTTCCCAACGCTCCTTCCTCTCTCCCTCTTCTCCCCCGCCCTCCTCTCTGACCTCAAGTGCTCTCCGTCCCCCTGACACGATTGCTGTGCGGGCCTTGGCGATGTGAGTGTTTGCCCCTGGAGATGAGGACACCCGGATGAACTAGGACCGAATTGCAGACCGAATTTCAGAGACGCAATCTAGTTGGCAGGGGAGGCCTTGTACCTATTGCGCCCTGCTAGTGGCTTAAATACTGTCTTCCTATGTTATTCTAGTTAGCCTGGAATTAGTTTGTATTTCGTCTCATTAATGGCTTGTGTAACTAACTTCATCACTTTGTTTATTCTAGCTAGCACACGAGACTTCATGCCTATTTCATCCTAGTAGTGGCTCATATACTACACTCTTCTTATTCTAACTTGGCCTAAAATTGCCATCTCTCCATCATGAATGTCGAGTTGTAACAAGACTCGTGGATTATCACTTCAATAATGATGCTAGTCATGAAGAAGTGCTGTGGAAAATGTACAGCCATAAAATTTCTTTCCGTGAGTTTTTTTTTTTTTTTTTGCGAGGAAGAAGGAACCAAAGGCCATGAGCTGCATAAGGACGAAAACCTGGGTCTCTCTGTGGTTTCTAACTAGCACAAATTTTACACTCATTTCGCTTCTCTAGTGCTTTCATTAATAGGTTTTTCTTCCTGTTACCGACATGGAATTAGAAAGGTTAAGAGGATGCTACAATAAATCGCTGGGAGAGAAGTGTTAA
Organism: Coenobita brevimanus; assembly: GCF_032717465.1. Classification (NCBI taxonomy): domain Eukaryota; kingdom Metazoa; phylum Arthropoda; class Malacostraca; order Decapoda; family Coenobitidae; genus Coenobita; species Coenobita brevimanus. Next base: position 61,937,321 of record NC_136977.1, read on the forward strand.
GGGGTCTTTCGTGCCAAATCCCCCGCTAACCCCTCCACACAATGATGTAATACTTTCAGACGATTTTACTCAGCTTAGGAGAGAGTTCACAGCCTGAGATCCTCCTTAAGCTGTTTAAATCCTTCCAGAGATAACAAGAATAACACAAAATGCATGCAACCTGATTCAAGGGAGTAAAACCGAGATTAAGTGTATTTGGGGTGGACGCGAGGAAAGTACAGAAGCTGTCGAGAATTGCAAAGTACATATCTTTAAGTACGAGACGGTCAAGTGAAGGATATTAGACTTTTAATCATCTTACATTAGAGGAAGACAAGGAGGAAGATTATATTAACTTTCATTTTACTTCAGAGAAAGATACGTTGGTTATATTTGCTTTTAATTAAGCTTAGTAATGGAGGTATGAACTTATTTAAATCTGCTCTTTATTTTTTATTATAAGACAAGAATGAACATGGCTGTAATTACTTTTATTTTAGTTATTTTTTTTTATTTCTTTAAGAGATGATTTTTATTTTCCCGACTCCAGGCATACTATAAGCAGGAAATAAGAGTGATTACATTTGCTTTCAGTTTAACAGGTGAAAGATAAGTTGAACATGCTTTACTTTATATCATTATTATTATTATTATTATTATTATTATTTTCATTATTATTATTATTCTTTATTATTATTATTATTATTATTATTTTCATTATTATTATTATGACTATTAGTAGTAGTAGTAGTAGTAGCAGTAGTAGTAGTAGTAGTAGTAGAAGTCGTTGCAGTAGCAGTAGTACTAGTAGCAGTAGTATCATTATCTTCATCATCATCATCATCACATTATTATTATTATTATTATTATTACAGTATTTATTATTATTATTATTACTATTATTATTATTATAATTATTATTTCGAGCAAAAGCTTTCACTAGTAGTAGTAGCAGTAGTAGTAGTAGTAGTAGTAGTAGTAGAAGTAGTTGCAGTAGCAGTAGTAGTAGTAGCAGTAGTATCATTATCTTCATCATCATCATCATCACATTATTATTATTATTATTATTACAGTATTTATTATTATTATTATTATTATTTCGAGCAAAAGCTTTCACTGCTGAAATGGTGCAAATATAAAGTCTTGCCCCGTAAACACCCGGCCATTTGCCACTGTAAGCACCAATCGAACACAAACACGACTTTTTATCACTCGTAAAAGACGCTGACCATCCTATTAAATTGTACACACCTGCAGGGTATGAGACGCAAGTAAGTGAAACGGGGCAAGATTGACCCGCAGAGTTATTAATCCCATATATTTCTCGAACTGTACACTGCTGCAGGGTATCAAACGCAAGTAAGTGAAACGGGGCAAGATCGATCCGTAGAGTTTATCAATCCCATATATTTTTCCTTTCAGTAACATCACCTAGAAATCCCTGCACACACACACACACACACACACACACACACACACACACACACGAGGCAATAGAACGAACCGCGTCATCAGCGAATCGAAGGCTGCTCAATCATTTACCTCTTACGGTGATTACTTCGTCATTCCAATTTTAATCCTGAAAACGCCTTCTCGGTATGCAGTGAATATCTTTTGAGAAACTGTGCTTCCTCGCCCGCCACCTTCCTTGATTGGCGTTTTTAAATTATTCTAATGGACTCTCTCTCTCTCTCTCAAAAGAAAAAAAAAGAAAATAAAGGTTGAACCAGGACTCGTATTCTCGTCGGTTAAGGAAGCCCCCTAACACCACTTCCTTAGCGACTTATTTTTCTATATGGCTGGCTAATACCCTCTTATACATTATTTACGCAGAGAATGGCGATGTTTGAAGAACTTATATAACACAGAAATGGACAGCAAGGCGTAATAGGCAAAATAAATCGCTCAGGAAAAGGTATTAGGGAGCTTCCTTCTCTGACGAAAATACAGACCCTTCTCACCCCATTATAACTGTACCCTTTGTATCGTGTATTACCCTGTACCTTTGGTAGTGAGGTGGCCTTCTGTTTGAAATACCGTTAGTTCGAGACCCGGCTATATATTGTTTTTTTTATGCGAGGAAGAAGGAACCAAAGGCCTCGAGCCCGCAATAACTGTTCCTTCCAAGAGAAAAAAAAAAAAAAATACAAGAGAGCCAAATTCAAGATCCGACCATTTCGAGATACCTGGCGGGGAACAGTTTGGTTACCTGAATTTCGTTTGAGTACAGAAAAGTTTAGTGGTATTGTCAGAAGACCCAGCGAGATGTCACGAAAATACACTCACTAATACGATCACACCAGCCCTGAATGAGACAACCCTGACATGTATTCAACAGGGACGGTGGGTATTGGCGCCGAAGTGGTGACATGTGAGCTTGGGCATGTAGGAGAACTGCTCGGACTCAGAAAAGTTAATGCTAAATCTCTCTCTCTCTCTCTCTCCCCATATTTTACCATCATACATCTACTCCAATCTACCCATATTCTACCTCACATATCTACTCCACCCTACCCATATTCTACCTCACATATCTACTCCACCCTACCCATATTCTATCTCACATATCTACTCCAATCTACCCATATTCTACCTCACATCTACTCCAATCTACCCATATTCTACCTCACACATCTACTCCAATCTACCCATATTCTACCTCACGCATCTACTCCAATCTACCCATATTCTACCTCACATACCTACTCCAATCTACCCATATTCTACCTTATATTTACTCCAATCTACCCATATTCTACCTTATATTTACTCCAATCTACCCATATTCTACCTCACATCTACTCCAATCTACCCCTCCTATCTTCTAGTGTTTAAATCCTACTTACGTCTCCTCCTCTCCACTTGGCCCTCCTCGTCTCCCACGTCTCCTCCTTCCCGCATCCACTGCACCAATACCCTCAGTCCTGACCCAACACTTCATCGCCCCTCGTCCCTCCGCCACACAGTACAGGCACTCCGGTTGTTAAGGAAGCCCCCTAACACCTCTTCCTTAGCGATTTATTTTTCACCCTACCCATTAATTTCATCTTCTTTGCTTCTTACATTCTTTTAAACTGATTCTGCTGCACTGTACACCAGTTGTGCTCTCGTCCACTAAGGAATCTCCCTAACCCCTCTTCCGTAGCGATTTACTTTTCAAACTACCTATCAATATCCTCTTTTTGGTTTCTAATATCTTTTTAATGTAGACACTGATTCCGCCGCATAGTTCAGGAGTTGCAGATGTATTCTCGTAAAAGGAAGCTCCCTAACGCCTCTTCCTTAGCTGTTTATTTTTCAAATTTATATCCTCTTTTAGGTTTCTTATATCTTTTTCATGTCGACACAGATTGCACGACACACAAGAATATAGTAACAGAGCAGGTTCAGAAATAAACCAGTAAGGAAGAGGTGTTAGTTGGCTTCCTACCCGCACCACAACACCGCCCTCCATATTCTTTCCACTCCATTTAGTCCTCTCAAGCAAGTGACACCTCTTTATATTTCCCTCTTACTTCTTCCAAACGACTTACGGGCAGTTTACGAAAGAGGCTCTCAATCTATCAATTCCCCACTTTATCTATTTCACTATCTATCTATCTATCAATCCATCTATCTATACCCCGACGCCCTAATCCCGCAAAGGGTGGCCGCAGACACAACGCCTCCAAGTCGCTCTGTCACCCAACATTTAACTGCCCTACCCCCAACTCACTCCCCCCTCCCTCATATATCTCTCAACTTCATCCCTTCACCTCATCCTCGGTCTCACTCTCTCCCTCCCTCCCTCCATTTCACCTACATACACTCTATTAATCTTTCAATCTACTGCACAACTCTGATCTTTTATCTATATATTCAAGATATTTAATTCATTTTCCATTCCTCTGGTCATTTTCTATTAAAAAGAAAAAAAAAAAGATTCTCTTCGTGACAGGAAGGACTACTACTACTACTATGTCCTATTTACTCTTTCCTGGCCAAAGATTGCCATCTCTCCATCTTGAATTATGCGCTGTAAAAATATGAACACGAGAGTACGATGCTAGTCACGAGCAAGTGCTATGGCATGGATGAAGAGCAGGAACAACGCCTTTAACACACCTACACGAAATAAGTTACAACAGAACGAAAACCTGGGTCAAGTTGAAGTGAAAAGAGTAAAGGGGAGGAACTAACGAAAGACACAGATAATCCCCTCACCTGGACTGGTAACGAAGGCACTAATTAAGGGCCCAGGTAACCCCCCTCACCTGGACTGGTAACGAAGGAACTAATAAACGACACAGGTTAACCCCTCACCTGGATTGGTAACGAAGGGACTAATGAAGGGCCCAGGTAACCCCCCCACCTGGACTGGTAACGAAGAGACTAATCAGGGGCCCAGGTAACCCCCCTCACCTGGATTGGTAACGAAGGGGCTAATCAAGGGCCCAGGTAACCCCCCTCACCTGGTCTTTCGCTACCTGCTGAAATCGGTGTGGAGGTAACAAGAATATATTTAAAAAAAAAGAGACGTCGCCATATTGAGATGCAAAGGGAGACTTTTTACAGAATATCTCAGAAACGTCCCCACTCTTCCCTAAGTCTCTCTAAGGCGAAATAAAACCTGTTAGAGGTTAGCAATAATAAACGAGATAGAGATAGAGAGAGAGAGAGAGAGAGAGAGAGAGAGAGAGTCCTCGGGCTGAAGGGATGAATGAAAGCCACATATAATTCACAGTCTCTCCTTACCTGAGTAAATCGTCCACAGGTAGCAATAAATAAAATAAAAATGAGATGCTGGGACTGAGAGGGTTGATATCGCCTCTCTCTCTCTCTCTCTCGCTCTCTCTCTCTCTCTCTCTCTCTCTCTCTCTCTCCACACACACGCGCGATCACATCACCTTCAGTTTCTTCCTCTTGTTTTCCTTTCATCATCCTCTCTTCCTCCTGTCCTCCATGTCTCTTTCCTCCTTCACTTCTTTCTCCCTCCTTCATTTCATCTATCTCTCCCTCTCTCCCTCATTCACTCCGCTCCTTCTCCTTCCTTCACTTGCTTCACCTTTCTTTATTTCATCCCCCTCTCTTTCCTCCCTCTCATCTATCTCTCCCTCCTTCATTCTCTCCGCTCCTCCTCTCTCCCTCCTTTCTTTACTCATTCATACTCACTCTGTCCCTCCTTCATTTCCTCTTCTTCTCTCTCCCTTTCTCTCTCTCCTTCAACCCCTCTCCTACACGTATGATCACACCAGTTTCCTCACTGGCTTGTTTTCCTTCCATCTCCCTCCTTCTCCACTCACCTTGCCCCCCCCCCTCCTCTTCTCTCTCTCTCTCTCTCTCCCTCTCTCATCCTACTTTGTTCTGTTCTTCTGTTCTCTTGTTCTCCCTAATGCAGTAAGATTTCTTTATATTCTTGCCTTTCTCAAATTTCTCTTTCTGCGTTTCTTTCTACAATAATTATTTTCCTCTCCTCTTCCTCTTTTATTTCTTTGTCCTCCTCTGTAATTTTCTTCTTTTCCTACAATATATAATCACAATTTTTTCTCTTCCATTGCATGTTCTTTTATCTCTCGTTTTCCTCCTCTCTTCCCTCTTCATCCTATTTCCTCCCCCGTCTGCCTCTTCCCTTATACTTCTTCCTCTCACCTCTTTATATCTTTGTCTTTCACTTCCTCGTCCTCCTCTTTTATAATCTTTTCTTTGTTACTCCTTTCAATCCCCCTCTTTCACTTCTATATATTCATCTTCCTCTTTCTCCCCTTTATAATCTATTTCTCTTCCTCTTTCAGCTCTACTTTTCCTCTTCCTCCTTTTATATTCTCCTCTTTTTCTCCTTTCTCCTCCCCTTACTCTACATTCTCCTAGCTCCTCGTTTTCATTTTCTCTCAGTCTCCTCTTCATCTTCCAGTAATTCTTCTCTTCCGCTTGCTTCACATTCTCTTCCTTCTCCACAACATTAAGTCTCTTCCTCTTTTCCCTCCCCTACAACTTCCCGTTCCTATTCTTACTACTCAATTCGCTCTACTTGTACTGACGCCCTGAAATGCATCAAGACATATAGTCCTTTCATTTTAAAAAGGTGTAGATTTTCGTCCTTTAGCAGCTTATTTCACGTAGCTAAATGGCCGAATAAGACAAAGCTAGGACTCTACATCTTTTCCACAGCACTTCTTCCTGACTAGCACCGTATTCTGGCGTTAAATCTACTGGCACAGCTCAATACTCAAAGTACAAGGGATTTTCACGCCAAGTTAAAGTGAACAGAGCAGAGGTTTGATAGTAAGTGACCACAGTAATATTTCTTTACTTTCTTAGATGTGTCTGTTTAATTCTAAGCAATATAAGTCTTAGGTTGGTGTAATATTTTGTATCTGTAATTCCTTCTTTCTTTCCTCTTTTCTCCGTCCCTTACCCCTTTCCCTCCCTTCTCCCCTCCCAGATTCCTTCCTACTACCTACCTCCTTCTCCCCTTTCCCTCCATTCCTTCTTTCCATTTTTCCCTCCTTCTCTTCCTTCCATCTGTAATTCTCCCATTCCCCCCCCCCCCAAGATTATTTCCTACTACCTACCTCCTCTCTCCATTACCTCCAAACTTTCCCTCCTTCCCTTCCTTCCATCTCTCTCCTTCCCTCCATTTTTCTAACCCCTTTCCCCAACTCTCCATCGCTACCTACTAAATTCCTTCCTTCTCCCTACCTCTTTCTCTCCTCCCTTCCCTCCACCTCTCATTCCCTTTTTCCATTTCTCTCCCTACGGTCTTTCCATTGCCTTCCAGCCATCTCTCTCTCCTTCCCTCCACCTCTCCCTCCTTCCCTCCACCTCTCCCTCCTTCCTTCCATTTCTCCCTCTTTCCAGCCATCTCTCCCTCCTTCTCTCTATCTCTCCCTCCTTCCCTCCATCTCTCCCCCCTTCCCTCCTTCCATTTCTCTCCGTACACCCTTTCCATTACCATCCATCATCTCTCTACCCCGTACTCCATCCTTCTCCCACTTTCCCTCCACTTCTCCCTCCTTCCCTCCATTTCTCCCTCCTTTCCTCCATCTCTCCCTCCTTCCCTCCATCTCTCCAGGCCACTACTTGAGTACAATAGACTTATCCGCCTGGCTTGCTGTCTCCCCACTTGACTTCCCTCACCTCCCCTCATTACCCTCATCTCCCTCATTATTGGAGAGAGAGAGAGAGAGAGAGAGAGAGAGAGAGAGAGAGAGAGAGAGAGAGAGAGGGGGGGGAATGAGGAAAGATATGAAAAAGGGAATGTGTGTGTGTGTGTGTGTGTGTGTGTGTGTGTTATGTAAGAAAGAAGGAACCAAAGGCCAGGAACCCACAAAATTGTTCTCTCCAAGAAAAAACAAAAACAAGACAACAGACAATCAAATTCAAGATCCGTTCATTTCGAGATGCCTGGACACACTGCGTTTGAAAGACTGGAAATCATAGGCAGTAGGAAATACAGACAGAGGGAGACAGTTCCAGAGTTGACCTGTTGCATACATGACAGACTGGGAGTAAAGGTTAACTCTTGTCTTGCATCAGAATTGGACAGAAAAGGGGTGAGAGTTTGTTGCTAGACGGGTGCTAATCGCCCGTCATAGGGGTGGAGGGATGCAGGCAGGCAGTTCAGAGGAGCAGATGTGCGTGTGTGGGTGTGTGTGTGTGTGTATATAACCATGCAAAAAGAGCCATGCATTCTATTCCTGGACTGTTAAACTCAGCATTCTCCTCTCTCTCTCTCTCTCTCTCTCTCTCTCTCTCTCTCTCTCTCTCTCTCTCCTTTACCCCTATAATTTTTCTCGTCTTCCTTTCCTTCCTTTCTCCCTCCACCCTGTTTCTCTCCCTCCCTTCATCTCTCCCCGTCTCTCCACTCTTCCAATTCACCTTTTCCTTCCTTCTTCCTTTCCTCTTTCTTTCATTCCCTCCTCACCCCCCTCCCTCTCGACAATTCTCTCCACCTTCCCTCTCCCTCCTTTCCTTTTTCCCTCCTATCTTCCTTCCACCTCGCTGCCCTCCCTTCCCCCCACCTCTCTCTCTCTCTCTCTCTCTCTCTCTCTCTCTCTCTCTCTCTCTCTCTCTCTCTCTCTCTCATCCCAATTTCCTTCTTACTCCACTAGTCTTTCCTATCCTCATTCTTTTTTCCTCATTCCTCCTTTTAATACCACCTTTCCTTCCACTCTCCTCCTTCATTCTTCTCTCTTCCCTCCTTCGTTCTCTCTTCCTACCTTTGCCTTAGCTTCTCCTTTTTCCTTTCCTCCTCCTCTTCCCTCTGTTCTCTCCCATTCTTCATTTATTTCTCCACAACATCGGTCTTCTTCAATCCTCCTCCTCCTCTTCCTTTGTCCTCTTGCCTTTCTTCCTTCCCTGTTCATTCTATCCATATTACGGTCTTCCTACTTTCTCCCTCTTGTCTCTTCTTCCATTTCCTCTTTCTTTCCCACCCTTCATTTTCTCTCCCTCTCCCTAACTTCCTGTCTTTCCTTCCTTTCTCTTCTGTCTATCTTTCTTCGCTTTCTCTCCGCTCCTTCTTTTTCCTTCTTTCCCTTCCTACCGTCTTTCCTCTCATCTCTTCCTCTGCCTTTCCTTCTTCCGCCTCTCTTTTTTCCTTCCTCTCATCGTTCTTCCGCCTCTTCCTCCTCCCTACATCCTTCCTTCTCCCTCTCTCCATACCATCCACTTCCCTTCCCCTAGTCCTTTTCCCTCCCTTTCTCCCTTCCATCTTCTCTTCTATTCACTTCTCTTCCCTCTTCTCTTTGTCTGTCTCTGTCTCTGTCTGTCTCTGTCTGTCTGTCTGTCTGTCTCTCTCCCTCTCTCTCGTAACCACCATCCCTGTCCCACTCACATACCCTGCGGTCAGCTCTATCGCTCCTCTCCCTTCCTTTCACACCCTCCTTCCTCTTTTTCTCCCTCCACTTTCCTCCCCCTTCCCTCACCTCTTTATCCTCTCCTACCTCCCATCTATCTTCTTTCCTCTTCAATTCCTCCTCCCATTTACCTCTTTCCACTCTCTTAACCTCCGTCTCTTAAATGTCTCCTTCCATTCCTTCCCCTCCATTTCGCCATCTCTCTCTCTCTCTCTCTCACTTTTCTTTCTTCCTGTTATCCCCTCATACGGCTGCTTGCTTTATTTATTTATTTATTTTATTTATGCCTCTGTTCCCCTTTTAAATTCCACATCTACTCATATTTACATTTCTCTGTGCTTAATAAAATCGCATGTCTTTTGCGGAAATGAAATATAAGATTCGCACATAGCCGTTCAATGGTTTCTCGGTGCTCTCTCTCTCTCTCTCTCATGGTTCCCTTCCGCTGTATTATCTTCCTCCTCATCTTCCTCCTCCTGTTACTTCCATTCTTCCAGAGTCCCTTCTATTCCTACTCTTCCATCCTCTCTATCTTTCCTCTTCTTACTCTCTCTCTTTCCTCCAGTTTACCCCCCCTCCTCCTCCTCCTTCTCCTCTTCCTATATCTCTTCCTGTTCTCCTAGTTCATTTAATCTCGTGCTTCTCCTCCCCGCTCCCTTCCTACTCTCTCATTCCTCCATTTCCTCTTCCTCCTCCTCCTCCTCTCCGTATCCCTCCTGATTCTCTCCTCCTCTTCCATTTCTCCTCCTCCTCCACACCCTCTTACTTTCCTTAACGTGTTCCTCCTTCCTCACCCATCTCCTACGCCCTACCTTCTTCCAGTATTTTCTTCTCTTTCTCCTCCTCCTTCTCTTCCCATCTCTCTTCTCGATTTTCAGATGCAGGAATATACCTTGGAAAGCCCATGTCCGTCAGTCACTCCCTAAGGTTTTTCAGATGTGGTGCTTTACTCCCATAGACTTCAGCGACGCCCCATACCACGGTCCTGATGATCCCGCATCTATCTAGCATTTTTCGATCTGTTCTCCCGTTCCTCTACTTTTGTTATCGTGTTTTTCCCTCCTCCCTCCCCTCGCTCCTCCTCCCCTCCCCCTGCTCCTCTTCCCCTCCCCGTGCCCCTCTTCCCCTCCCCTTCCCCCTCTTCCCCTCCCCCTATTCCTCTGCACAGCAACACCACGTAAAGGGTTAAGAGTCTCATTTACTATAAGCACGCCCCATCTTTGCCTCTCCCTCCCTCCCCCCTACCTTACTCCCCCTTATCCTGCCTCCCCCCCTCCCTCCCTGCTTCAGCCTCACTCACCCTCCCTTCACTGTCTCTTCCTGCTTCACCCTCCCTCATCCTGCTTCCCTGTCTCCCCCTCCCTACCCCACTCTCCCTCTTCCTCTCTCTCTCTCTCTCTCTCTGGCTTCCTCTGCCTCTTCCTCCCTCCCACTATTCTCCCTTGTCTCTGCCTATCTCCTCTCCCCCACACCTTTACCTGCCTCTCTCCACCGCCCGCTTCCTGCCTTCCCACCTTAACGTCCAATTCTGCCTTATGCTACACCTGCCTCTCTCTCTCTCTCTCTCTCTCTCTCTCTCTCACCGCGTAACAGCCTCTCCAGACATCCATGGCAGGAGGCTGACTTTATCACTCAATCCCCATTTATGGTGAGCTTCCTTCCCTTTCCTTTATTTCCCTTCCCTTCCTTCCCTTTCCTTCCCTTCTCTCCTTTCCCTTATCATTCCTTCTCTTCTCTGTGACTCCCTTCCTCTCCTTTCCTTTCTCTTCATTTCTCTTTTATTTCCTTCCTTTCCTTCCCTTCTCTCCTTTCCCTTATCATACCTTCCCTTCTCTGTAACTACCTTCCTTTCCTTTCCCTTCATTTCCCTTTTATTCCCTTCCTTTCCTTCCCTTCTCTCCTTTCCCTTATCATTCCTTCCCTTCTCTGTAACTCCCTTCCTTTCCTTTCCTTTCCCTACCCTTCCTCCCCAATTCACCATTACCCTTCCCTCCCTCTCTCTTCCCTACCCATATAGTAGTTTTGTGATGGTCATATTAACCCCTTCACTACGAGAGGTCTTCCCACTAAGCAGAATAAAAACAATCAGACGCAGAAAAACAGAGGTAAATATAATACAATACTAAATGGACTAATGAAGAGAATTTCCTTTTAATTTCGTAAAGTCTCCCTTAAGCTTAAAATCAATAAAGAAAACGGAAAAATGTTCTTGCGGTAATCCATAACATTCTTAATTCCAAAATTTATAGATATTGGAAAGCACTCTCCTGTAAACTCCTCCACTACAATAGGTCTCCAAAACCTATAATAATAATAATAATAATAATAATAATAATAATAATAATAATAACAATAATAATAATAATAATAATGATAATGAACTAATATAAAAACGTCAGGTAGTAGATAATATAACTAAACGTCATCGGGGTGAATGGGTTAATATTCCTACCTGTCTTAAGATATTCCTGCCTCACATCCCAGATTTATACAGTAATATTCCCACCTCATTTTCCCTCCTTCCTTCCCTCCATCCTTCCTTCCTTCTCTCTCTCCCTCCCTCCCTCCACTACTCCCCCATTTCTGAAGTTAATATCGTTCCTTCCACCGGCCCACCATCACCATTCTGCCACCATTGCTGTTATGTTGTTGCTGTTCTTTTGTTATAGGCCGTAATCTGGATGGCATGGGAATTTCCTAACACCTCTTCCTAGGCGGTTTATTTTACATTATCACACCTTCATATTCTCCTGCGTGCTACGAATATCTTTTTAACCCCTGAACTCCCGGCTGGAATGGGTCGCCTTCACGTGATGGCACGGATATGACTGGGTGCCTTCGCTGCCTGGCTATACAAACGTCCCTCAATTCCCTCCCAATCCCCCAAAAGGAGGATGGCTGCAGGCTAGGGACAACTTCAGCTTGCAGTCCACTGGCTTTATATTTCAGATGAACCTACGGCTACTATTACAACTACTACTACAACTACTACTACTACTACTATTACCACTATCATTATTACTACTACTGCAACTACAACTAACTATTACTACCACCCTCGGCACAAACATACCTATTTGCACCTACCACAATCACCGCACCCTTTGCACAATCACTTCCACTCATTTCACAATCACCATTACCCTCATCGACGTCAGTATTACCATCACCCCCCCCCTCCTCGG